>NC_090251.1:13665516-13830516 GCF_037325665.1 Littorina saxatilis
GAAAACATCCACTTTCACTTTGAGACTGTTCTGTTTATATTCGACACTATCAACACCACTTTGCAATACTGAAATAATTTGTTCTGTGTTCGAAAGCTACAGCCAATCGTTATTATATCCCCTTAGGTACAGTTTTATAACATTATTGGCACATGTAAACAAAGTTAAAAAACAAAGGAATACTGTACTCACCAATACAAGAACGGGACAAGACGGTACGAATTTTCGCTTATGGAAGCTTCATCAGGAAAAACAAGAACACAAAAGACAACAAAAAGCAGACGCAACACGGAACGAACAAGGTTTGAAAGAAAATGGAGGGGACATGTAAACAATATGAATTAATTGAAAGTGAACGCTACGAGTACGGCAGCCTTTAATTTAAACTCTGAGGCAAAAGAAACGCTAATAAAGGATGCGTTAATTAAACCTTTATAGACTTGAAATAAAAAGAAAATCATGATACTAGCATGTTCTGCACGTGTTGTTTTAGCGGTCTCATCTTGTCAGAACCGTGTTTGCCGTTATCTGGGTCACACGCGAGGTCTTGTTCACGGGGATCCCAAACCATCATGGGGACAACTTTCAGCACATGCAAAATGTGGAAAAGCAGCTTTTCGTGTTTAGAGTGTTCAGGCAAGCTGTACCGTACTCACAAAACTGTTACAACATTCATTTTTGCGACACTACAGGCGCGATGCCGAGACTATCACCAGATCAGCGCCAACAGGCGATCCGGGAAGACTTGATGCCAGACCGGCCATCAGTTCAGCAAGTTGCTAGGGCATTTGGAGTAAATGTCACCACGGTTTATCGCCTGCAGCAACATTTTCATGTCACTAACAGTACCTGCGACTTACCAGGACGTGGCAGACCCCGGATAACAACAGCCCGACAAGATCGCCATCTTGTCCATCAACACCAGCAAGATGCATTCGAAACTGCCGCCAACACAGCCCGTAACACATTCAGGGTGCATAGACAACCCGTCAGTGCCAGAACTGTACGCCGACGCCTTGGTGGGCAGAACCTGGTGAATCGGCGTCCTCCTCGACGTCCTGTCTTGACAGCTCAGCATCGCCTGGATCGTCCGGCATGGGCCCAGCAGCATGCTCACTGCCGCCGTCGGGACTGGCGGAGGGTTCTTTTTTCGGACGAGAAGCGCTTTTGCCTGGAACCTGGCGATGGGCGTGTCCGGATCTGGCGAAGACCTGGACAGCGGTTTGCTAACGATGGGGAGGTGCCAGCGTCATGAAATGGGGCGCCATTGATGTCAACCAGCGAGTGGGACCTGTCGTCTTTCAGAACATCGGCCAAGGTCATAGGAATGGTGTCAATGCAGACCGCTGCATCCATCAAGTCACGTCCTGCGTCCCTATGTGGTTCCATTTGTCCATAGGCACCGGAACTGCCGGAACTGCCTGTTCCAGCTAGACAATGCCCGTCCCCGTCATACTGCACGTGCTACCCATGACTTCCTGCGTCACAACAGCGTGAACCTTCTGCCTCATCCTGCTCGATCTCCGGATCTCAGCCCAATCCAACACTTTTGGGACATCATGCAAAGAAGGATTAATGCCCTTGCCCGGAGACCCCGCACAGCAGCAGAACTGCGTGCTGCCGTGACCTAGTTGTGGGCTCAGATCCCTCAGCAGCAAATTAATCACCTCGTCCTCTCCATGTACCGGAGGTGCGCCACAGTCATCAACGCCCAGGGAGGAGCAACACGCTATTGACTTTCAACAGTCTTTAAACAGTGTTCAGTGGAACATGGCACGTCATGCTCTCATCCCAATACACTTTTCCGTATGGTTTTTGTATCGGTCAATTTGTTTCCTTGTTATTGTTAACCCGAAATAATTAATTCGACATTAAAATTCATGTGTACCCCCCGCGGGTTAGGGGGAAGAATTTACCCGATGCTCCCCAGCATGTCGTAAGAGGCGACTAACGGATTCTGTTTCTCTTATTACCCTTGTTAAGTGTTTCTTGTATAGAATATATTCAATTTTTGTAAAGATTTTAGTCAAGCAGTATGTAAGAACTGTTAAGTCCTTTGGACTGGGTGGCGGAGTGGTAACGCACTTGCGCTCGGAAGCGAGATGTTGCGAGATCGACCCTGGGTCAGGGCGTTGGTAATTTTCTCCCCCTTTCCTAACCTAGGTGGTGGGTTCAAGTGCTAGTCTTTCGGATGAGACGAAAAACCGAGGTCCGAAGTTCGTGTACACCACACTGGGGTGTGCACGTGAAAGATCCCACGATTGACAAGGGTCTTTCCTGGCAAATTGTAGAGGCATAGATAAAAATGTCCACCAAAATACCCGTGTGACTTGGAATAATAGGCCGTGAAAAGTAGGATATGCGCCGAAAATGGCTGCGATCTGCTGGCCGATGTGAATGCGTGATGTATTATGTAAAATAATTCCATCTCACACGGCATAAATAAATCCCTGCGCCTTGAATATGTGCGCGATTTTTCTTTGACTTTATTTGGTGTTTAACGTCGTTTTCAACCGTTCAAGGTTATTATCGCGACGGGGAAAGGGGGGAGATGGGATAGAGCCACTTGTTAATTGTTTCTTGTTCACAAAAGCACTAATCCTACGTAGTACAATATATTACCTTACTGGGAGAATGCAAGTTTCCAGTACAAAGGACTTAACATTTCTTACATACTGCTTGACTAAAATCTTTACAAACATTGACTATATTCTATACAAGAAACACTTAACAAGGGTAAAAGGAGAAACAGAATCCGTTAGTCGCCTCTTACGACATGCTGGGGAGCATTGGGCATCGGGTAAATTCTTTCTTGTCCCAACCAATATGGGACTCCCTCTAACCCGCGGGGGGTAGTTTCCAGTACAAAGGACTTAACATTTCTTACATACTGCTTGACTAAAATCTTTACAAACATTGACTATATTCTATACAAGAAACATTTTCTTTCTTTCTTTATTTGGTGTTTAACGTCGTTTTCAACCGTTCAAGGTTATATTCCGACGGAGGGAAGGGGGGTGATGGGATAGAGCCACTTGTAGATTGTTTCTTGTTCACAAAAGCACAGATATGTGGTCGTTCCCATGTGAGTGTGTGAACATGTTTCTTCAAGGAACCTGACTCAGAAAAAGCAGAACTGCATTGACCGCACTTATGTGGTTGCTCACCTGTGTGTGTCAACATGTGTTTCTACAAGATACAAGAAATGTTATTGTCTTCATCAATACAAGGAAATTTGGCATGTGTGTGGCAAGACATAATACACTGATACTTAGACATTTACAAAACACAACTGAAGTTCAATATCAGCACACCCTTTCGCAAACATACCCACTACTTCAGACACACAGGCTACATGTACCCCTCGGACGTACGCAACCCACAATTCACCCAGCCATACAACTCCACATGTACTTACTCATTCATGCAGCACTCTAGCACCCGGCCATGCACAACTCACACACTGGAACCCTCGTACGGCTACATATTGTATTATAACACCCGCACAAACATTACACCCTCAAACATTGTACTAGATCTACAACTAACAAGCATACATCCACTATCAAACACCGAATACATTCTTTCTTTCTTTATTTGGTGTTTAACGTCGTTTTCAACCACGAAGGTTATATCGCGACGAGACCGAATACATCATCATACATTACATCATTACATATTGCATTATAACACATGCACAAACATTACAACATCAAACATCGTACTATTTGTTTGTTTGTTTGTTTGCTTAACGCCCAGCCGACCACGAAGGGCCATATCAGGGCGGTGCTGCTTTGACATATAACGTGCGCCACACACAAGACAGAAGTCGCAGCACAGGCTTCATGTCTCACCCAGTCACATTATTCTGACACCGGACCAACCAGTCCTAGCACTAACCCCATAATGCCAGACGCCAGGCGGAGCAGCCACTAGATTGCCAATTTTAAAGTCTTAGGTATGACCCGGCCGGGGTTCGAACCCACGACCTCCCGATCACGGGGCGGACGCCTTACCACTAGGCCAACCGTGTCGGTCTGTTCACCTGTGTGTATGTTTCTTCAAGGAACCAGAATTAGCAAAAGCAGCACTGCATTGACCGCACTTATGTGGTCGCTCACCTGTGTGTGTCAACATGTGTTTCTTCAGGTTACCAAACTGTGCAAAATCAGCACTACACTGACTACACTGATGAGGTCGTTCACCTGTGTGTGTCAACATGTGTTTCTTCAGGTTACCAAACTGAGCAAAAGCAGCACTGCACTGACTACACTGATGAGGTCGTTCACCTGTGTGTGTCAACATGTGTGTCTTCAGGTTACCAAACTTAGCAAAAGCAGCACTGCATTGACTACACTGATGAGGTCGTTCACCTGTGTGTGTCAACATATGTTTCTTCAAGGAACCAGCCTGGGCAAAAGCAGCACTGCATTGACCGCACTTATGTGGTCGTTCACCTGTGTGTGTGTGAACATTTGTTTCTTGAAGGAGGCCAACTCAGAAAAAGCAGAACTGCATTAACCACACTTATGTGGTCGCTCATCTGTGTGTGTCAACATGTGTTTCTTCAGGTTACCAAGCTGAGCAAAAGCAGCACTGCATTGATTGCACTTATTTGGACGTTCACCTGTGTGTGTCAACATGTGTTTCTTCAGGGAACCAGACAGGGCAAAAGCAGCACTGCATTGACCACACTTATGTGGTCGTTCCCCTGTGTGTGTCAAGATGTGGTACTTCAGGGAAACAGATTGAGCAAAAGCAGCATTTCATTCACCACACTTATGTGGTCGTTCCCCTGTGTGTGTCAACATGTGGTTCTTCAGGGAACCAGATCGAGCAAAAGCAGCACTGCATTGACCGCACCTATGTGGTCGTTCCCTTGTGTGTGTCAACATGTGGTACTTCAGGGAAACAGATTGAGCAAAAGCAGCATTGCATTCACCACACTTATGTGGTCGTTCCCCTGTGTGTGTGAACATGTGTTTCTTCAAGTTACTTAACTGAGCAAAAGCAGCACTGCACCGACTACACTGATGAGGTCGTTCACCTGTGTGTGTCAACATGTGTGTCTTCAGGTTACCAAACTTAGCAAAAGCAGCACTGCACTGACTACACTGATGAGGTCGTTCACCTGTGTGTGTCAACATATGTTTCTTCAAGGAACCAGCCTGGGCAAAAGCAGCACTGCATTGGCCGCACTTATGTGGTCGTTCCCCTGTGTGTGTGAACATATGTTTCTTCAAGGAGGCTGACTCAGAAAAGGTAGCACTGCATTCACCACACTTATGTGGTCGTTCCCCTTTGTGTGTGATAATATGTTTCTTCAAGTAACCACATCGAGCAAAAGCAGCACTGCATTGATTGCACTTATGTGGTCGCTCATCTGTGTGTGTCAACATGTGTTGCTTCAGGGAACGAGATCGAGCAAAAGCAGCACTGCATTGATCACACTTATGTGGTCGTTCACCTGCATGCTTTAGTAGATGTCTCTCCAACACGCTTGGAAAATCAAAGACTGTACTACAATGTGAGCACCGATGCACTTGTTTACGTAGACGTTTAAACGTGTGCTCCTTTGGTCGAGTTTTACCAGCAGACAAGGTTGCTCCTCTGCTGTTTGTGTTTAGCTGTGAATCAGTGTTGAAGTTACTGTCAGTACCAGACAGCTCTTCTCCTGCCTCTTCCTTCAGCCAGGTATCACTGTCAGTACAGCCTGTGGATAGTCCTTCTCCTGCCTCTTTCTTCAGCCAGGTATCACTTTCAGCACTGGCTGTAGCTTGTCCTTTTCCTGCCTCTTTCTTCAGCCAGGTATCACTGTCAGCACTGACTGTAGCTTGTCCTTCTCCTGCCTCTTCCTTCTGCCAAGTATCACTGTCAACATTGGCTGCAGCTTGTCCTGTAACAGACAATTTGCTGACACATTTTAAAAGCAAATAGTATAACCAAAGGAAAAAGCTGGTCCTCAGATTGCCTCCAAAGTTATAAATGTACCAAAAGATTTTGTTCTTGCCCCTGTGTGTGGGCTGGTTTTCTTTCACTTTATTTACGATTCTCTTTGTTTCTGTGTGTCGTAATATATAGTCCGTAAACCGCCGCTTGTGCTGTTAAATCGTTTGTCAGGTAGTCACCTTTAACCAGTTCTTGTCGCTTTACCTGCTGATTCCCCTACTTCCCTTAACTTCCTCAATTAAGCCTGGTTGTTCTCTCAGTGCACAGAGAGATAGACTGTAGTGTAAGAGCTCTGTCCTTCCCTTTAGTGACTTAACTTGTGAGCCCCTATAGTTTCCACCCTTGTTTGTTCTTTGTTCTGTCCCCAGTTATTTCATTACCGTACTTTTATTTCATTACCGTACTTTTATTTCATTGTGTATGTTCGCGTGAATATCATTTCCTTTTGCGTGATTGTGGTACAAAGTCAGCGTGTCGTCAGTCCAGTTTTTACGTCATTATAAAACGTCACGTTTTTAGTCGTCATATTCGTTTCGCCCTCAGCGGCTTTTTTGTGTGTTTTTTCGACGCCAAATAGGGTATGTACGCATATACTTTAGTGTTGATTTCCTGTCTGTTTCTTTATAAAGATTTGCATATACCTTTGCTCTTTATCTTTTCTTAGCACCTGTTTTTGTCTCTGTATCCTCTGGTGTTCACTGTCTGTTGTTCTCTAATTCTGTCTCCTTCTTTCTCTGTTCAGTGTTTCTGTCTTTCTCATTTCTGCTTCGCTTTCTGGTTTTCTCTCCTTCTTGCTCCATTGTTCTCGTTTGTTTTATTGTTTGCTCTCTGTTTACGTTCCCTTTTTTGTGCAGTTTTCACCGGACGCAGATCAACGAAAGAAGGAAATAAAACAAGACAAAAAAAAACCCATCTGTGTTCGCGTTGTCCCTATACTATAGTCAGAATTACCAAAGAAGCCGCACTTACAGATATTCTGTGTTGCAAACAATGCTACCACGTTGGAGGACTCGACTGCCTTCACTTTTTAAAAGAAAGTGTTATAAAAGCTTAATTACAACATGTCAAAAAATAGGCAAAGAAAGCACTTTTTCAGAAACTCAGTTTAATGTGTTAGGAGTTACTTGCCTTGTTGGCTCACGTAAGTGTAGCCTATGTGATGCTAACTTTTGTCTGTCTGTGCGTGCGTGCGTATGTATGTATACATATGTCTGTGGTAGAAACTTTAACATTTGACTAAACACCGAAATACTAATTTTACCTGGTTATTATCTAAGCAACAGCTTCAAAGTATTGAAGCAATGATCAACAATTCGTCGGCATGTATGTAGTTAAAGTGTGTATCCAAAGAAAACGGGTGGTAGGGGTTTTTGGGGGGGGGGGGGGGGGGGGTAAAAACAGCTGACTGGTTTGTGTCGTGTGTGGTATGTAGACCAGGTCAGGGGTCAAGGTTAGGTCAGATCGTGTGAAGGATTGTGGTATAGATACAGTTATCACCGAGCTGCAGTTCGCCGATTCGGAGAAGACGACTCATGATTTCACATTCTTCGGTTTCGTAGCTCCAGAAAAATAGATAAAGAAGATACCAAAGGAGATTTCCTACAGGTTAATCTGCACAGCATGTTTCCAGTGTCTGCGCGAGGAAGCGCTGTCGAAAGCGCAGTCTTGACCTGACCATCTGGTGGTCGTGTCCCTGTAAGTACCGAGGCGACAGATCTAGATCTAGTGTCTCGCACTCTTGCACTGTGTCACCTATGCTTACTGTGTGTGTGTATGTGTGACGAAGTGATTGAGTTTGTGTTACTGTTTGTCGATTTCTTACGTGAGCCTTGAAGGCTTCGCCTCTTGTTAGTGTATGTGGTGAACATTTACTATACAGCTAAGGGCCCGTCATGGGCAGCGCATCTCAACTACATGTACTTTGTTGCCAACATCTGAGAGAAGTAGTGCCCCGAAGCTCCTTTGTTCGCTTTCATTTTATTGATTACCATACTTGTGGTGCTAAAGGTCAAATCATGCCGCATGCATGTAGATGAATGTTCATGCACAGTGGATTCCCCAGATTCGTCAAAATCGGCCAAAACTCTCCCCAAACAGTCAGATCAATATAGTGAGCAGTAGCTCTTTCAGCTACTCAGGGCTAACACCTTTCCAGTTCTCGCTGGAAATACGCTTTTTGAAAACGTATAAAACCGAAAAATCCGGTTTCTTAAAGTAAAACTTTGTTCTTAATAAATGTCCCTACGAGATAATTAAAAAAGCCTTAGCTTCTGGGGGGGTGCTGCTGCGGACCCTTGCCTTTCGGGTGTTTCACTTTTTTTGTGTTAGCCCTGGCTATTCTAACTGGCATGTAGTAAGTCTATGGTTTTGCCATAAAAGACCTAAATTCGTCACACACATAAGATAATCATAGTACATGTACCGAATTAACCTTTGATCGTTAATTGTGATCACATTTTTAGAGTAAACATAACATGTATTTTATTTTCAGATTCAAAACTTGATGTAGAATACGATGCAATCAATTTTGAATCTGTTTCCACTTTTTTTATTTCATGATAACTTTAATGAGCGAACTAATTAATTAAATTTTAAGCCTCCAAGCGGAAATTTAGTGAAATACCAAAGTCCGGCCTTCGTCGAAGATTACTTGCATGCTTGTATTCATGTTTTTAACTCAATCGGGGCGCATCTAAATTGTCCCCCGTGTTGCGTCCCGGCGCACGATTTTGACCCATTTAAAAAATAATTTAAAAATCAATAACACAAGATAACCTTACCTACCTTACATTTTTGCAAAGTTTGAAACTTGCTCTTTCAGAAAATATTTGAAAGAATGTTGTCTTTTGTTGTCTTCACATCCAGTCAAACTACCTCTTTGAAGCAAAAAAACAAAAACAATTTCTATGTCATGGGTTCATCATACACAATGTCATGATCAACACTTTCATTGTTCGAATCATCACCCAAATCATCGTCTATTGGCACAAACTCGTCACCAGAATCTAAAATATCATCTCCACTATCATCATCACTTAGATCAAGATCAGAACCATCCTGATTAACAAGTTCTTTAGCACTCTTTTCAAGTTAATACGTCTTGTAGCAGAACGATCCGCCATCTTGGAAAAGTCAAAACATGTGGGTCACACACCGTCAAAAAAATCAAACATTATTCCCAACAATTGAAGGGAAGGAACTGTTTACAGTCAATGGTACCACTGTAGACAGGCAGAAGTTTACTGTGGGGGTTGTTTCCCTTGGTCAGCGGGGCCATTCACACCGTTAAAAATTCGTTACATACGTCGGATCGTAACATCAGAGGTGCCGGCAACGCAAAGCACAGCTGTCGGATTAGGAAGTCAGATACAACGCGAATGAGTTAATGCCCTTAAACTGTCACTGTCAACCCAGGATCTTTATTATGCACATGCGTAAACACACGGCATGTTATGCAGACACCAAGACTAACTCATAGTTCAGAGAGCTGACTTTAAGTAATAAATCCCTTCGCAAACCCTGGATTCAAACCCATGACAATAGACATCACCAGTTTCCGCGCCAGACCAGCTACCGACCGAGTGTTTCTGCCCATTAGTCCCTACTGGCCTGATATCACACAATCACACATGCCCCAATCCTTACTGGTACTAAACAAGTCGCGTAAGGTGAAATTACTACATTTAGTCAAGCTGTGGAACTCACAGAATGAAACTGAACGCACTGCATTTTTTTCACAATGACCGTAGTCCGCCGCTCATGCAAAAGGCAGTGAAATTGACAAGCCTGTTTAGCACGGCAGTGGATGCGCTGTGCTGCATAGCACACTAAAAATTACTGTACCTCTCTTTGTTTTAACTTTCTGAGAGTGTATTTAATCCAAACATATCATATCTATATGTTTTTGGAATCAGGAACCGACAAGGAATAAGATGAAATTGTTTTTAAATCGATTTCGGACATTTAATTTTAATCATAATGTTTATATTTTTAATGTTCAGGGCTTGTTTTTGATCCGAATGTAACATATTTATATCAGGCATGGGAACAGGAAATCATCAAAAAGGAGGAAAATAATGCGGGGGATGCCATAGGCCCCTGCCAGGGTGTCAGGGGGCAAGGCCCCCTGAAGCTGAGGGTTTTTGACATTTTCCACACCTAAAACGTGCACCAGGAGAGACCATAACTTTACAAAAACAGTGCACTTGAAGCTGCAGTAATTTCTCACCAATGTGTTCAAATTGTAATTCAATTTACACAATGACTCACCAACTCTTTATCTGCATGCAGTAACAATCTCCTTGGTGTCACTAAACCATACTTTCAGAACAATTAACATTCAGAAACTATATCTACACAAAAAAGGTTACCTCAGAATAGTTCATTGGATTGATGATCACTGATGATGAATGTATTCATGAACATAAAGGTATTAAATCCCTCTAACTCCAAGATGTTCATGGGCTCCACAAGGAAAGTTTCACACTGTGATAGTGTTATTAAAATATCAATAAGACTGTCTCTCTGGCGCTGGCTTACACTGAACCCTACACACAAAATATTCAGCCTGTGGCATCAGCCTACAGAATCCAAGTCTCTGGCACTGTCCCTTACACACACAACATATTCATTCTGTGGCTTTAGCCAACAGAATCCAAGTTTTTTTACTTTGCCTTTCGTCAACAAAATCGAAGTCTTCACTCTCATCAAGCCATCCAAAATTCCATTTGTTTTTCACACTTAGTCGATTTCGGTCGCAATTAAGGGCCTTTTCGCCGATGCATGGTATCAAAAACTGCACGAACCGTAAAAACAAAGAAAGCGCTCGGAAATCTTCGGCAAATTCCGGAACAAGCATAAAACCACTTGCTCGGCTGTTTCCGACAGCATTCTAACCATCCTCTGGTTCTACTCGGCAAATTTCGTACAAGCAACATTCAGTCCAAATAAGAATACGCCAATTGAGAATAAACTATCGCCAATGGAAGCTGTTATGCGGATGAAAGTACCTTATCCCCCCCTCTGCTTCTTTCTCTCTGTAAACTTGTAGGGCTAGTTATTTTTCGGTAACTTACCCAACAACCAAAATCACTTACCCAACAACGGGCCTGAATCCTCAATAGCTCATGGGTACAGACTGTACACATTGTGGATCTACTTTTTGCGACTCAAAAGTTCAGAACACTCTAATGTACAAAATATACATTTCTGGAGCAAACAATACAACCATACCGCATTTAAACCAGCAACTACAGGCTTGAACACATGAATCTCAATATAAAATCCATGAGTTTGGTTGTTTTCTGAATTCAGATCTGCCGTGCACAATCGTTTATAAATCGCTAGTAAGATTCCAAGGAAAAGTAACTCTCATACTTTGTCTAGCGACACGAGTAGTTCCCCTTCCAGATTTCGGCTGCACCGACAAGACTGCAATCCGATGGTCAGTTTTCAACAATATTTCATTTTATAAACAGATTACACGCAATCAATTGCAAACATTTAATCAACTTAAAGAACATGCAGCGGTTTCAAACACTATTTTGCCCCAGAAAACTGAACTTCATACAGTTTTTAACGTTGGAACACGGGTGTAAAACTTCGTCTGCTAGTCACATTCGAGGATTTTCCTGGGCGATACCAAAACATGAGAACACACACTATCTGCCTTTACCGCTACAGCAGAATGACAACATAACTGTGAACTTGATTTTAGTTCAAAACATGGAAACTGACAAGAAGTGTTAACAAAATTGAATGATTTGCACGGAACTATACAACCGCGCATTAATCGATCGCCTGCGCAGGTAGACTGGTTGGGTGAATATGATTCGATCAAACTTTCGCACAAAAACTCCTCTTTTCTTTGAATAACTGAAGAAAGGAGGGATAAAGAGGTTACATACCTCGTCTCAGGGATTATCAAAAATAATGGTCTCAGTTCGCGGTCATGAAAAAGCTCGCTGAAGCTCGCATTTTTCATGATCCGCTAACTTCGACCATTATTTTTGATAATCACTGAGACTCGAAATGTAACCTCTACGTACCCCCCCTCCAATTTTCTCAACGGATTTACACCGATCTCAGAAATGACCACGGGGCTCATCAAAAAGGCGGATTTCTGCAAAAAGGCGGAAGATTCCCTTGCCTGTTATATGTTTTTTGAATCAGAAAATGATGAAGAAAGATTTCATAAAGTTCGGTCCAGTAGTTTACTCTGAATCTCTCTCTACACACACACACACACACACACAGACACAGACACACACAGACACACACACACACACCACGGCCCTCGTCTCGATTCCCCCTCTATGTTAAAACATTAAGTCAAAACTTGACTAAATGTAAAAAGACTAGCCTGATATCATACAACACATGCTCGCCTGTGCACGCATGCCTACAGACACACACACAAGACATATACACACACACACACAGCCTTGCTTGCTGTAAAACACAGGGTACAGATACTCACCATGTGTATGTTGCTGGGTCATAAACCAAGACTGTGGTGGCTCTTCAGCGACATCAATCTCAATCTTCACCTCCGTCTTCACTGCCGGGTCCTCTCCCTCCATCCTGTGACAAGGAGACAATCATGCAGAGTTGAAAGTTATGTCTCACAAACAGCATCAAATCTTCTACCCTTGGACAGTGGAACCCCCCTTTTAAGACATCCATAGATCTGAGAAAATCAGCTAGGTCTTAAAAAGGAGGGAGTCTTAAAATGGGGGTAAATTCACAAAGGCTATGAACAGAAAGTCTGAGAAAGGAGGGCCTTAAAAGGGAGGGGTTTGTAATATGGGGGGTTCGACTTTACAACTACCGTATGTGATTTCCGGGTGATTTGACCCCGTGGAATAAAAGGGTGCATTCCCTGTTGGTGCACTTCCTGTGCATAGGTGTTTTTCTTGTATGCAGGGTGTGCACCCGGGTGCATTACCTGTAGGGAAGTACGACAATGCTCAATCTCAGCTGTGCTTCCCTTGTGACATTGAAAATGATGTTTGCTAACTTGATGAATTTCTTCATTTAAAATTGCAACACATGCTCCCTGAAAAATGAAACAAGTCGTGTGAAGCGCAAAATTAATGCATTTAGTCATGGCTCACCACAGTGGCTCGGGAACTGGCGAGTCCCCGAGTCACTGAGCGACTCACCAGTTCCCAGATTGACAAAAGGGTCTTTCCTGGCAAAATTGTATAGATAACAATGTCCACCAAAATACCCGTGTGACTTGGAATAATAGGCCGTGAAAAGTAGGATATGCGCCGAAATGGTTGCGATTTGCTGGCCAATGTGAATGCTTGATGTATTGTGTAAAAAAAAAATTCCATCTCACACGGCATAAATAAATCCCAGCGCCTTGAATATGTGCACGATATAAATTGCATAAAAAAATTATTTTAAAAAAATCCCTGTGCTTAGAACTGTACCCACGGAATACGCGCGATATAAGCCTCATATTGATTGATTGATTGATTCCCGAGCCACTGTAGTGAGCCGGTTACGGAGCCCTCAGGCTTGGGGACCGACTTTCTCCACAAACTACCTATGTATATTTTTTAATCCGATTTGTTCATTTTATTTTACGATTTTCTTCTTAAGTTCAATGCAAAGAACTGTGATTTTTGCTATTTTTTTTAGAATGATTCATGGAGCTTAGTTTCAGAAAGACCTAATTGTATTTTGGAAACAGCACGATCACTGACCAGCAACTGACGTAACGAGAGTAGCGGTTCGCAGGTGTCAGAGATTCTGTCAAAGCAAGCAATTCGATGCAAAGCAGCCAGACTTATGTTTTGTTGTCATTTGTTTGTTTTTGTTTGCTTCCATGTTCATTTGTAATTGTGTATATACCTCCAGACCAGTATTTCACGTTGCTTGGTTCGCGGACGCACTGGAGTGACTTGTGACTGCTTGACTAGCTTTGTTGTTGCAATCTCAGTTTGATCACTAAAGTGCTTTGGAGTAAAGTAGAATCGAGCAATTAGGCTGGTTAAGAAGAAAACGAGAGAAGTTAATAAGATGATCAAACAATATCAGGGTCTCCAGGAGCAAGAATGTTGCTCAAGGGCGGAATAATAATGATGGGTGAAATTTGGCCTGGTTTCTGATTTTTAGCTAAAAATTCTGGCCTAAATTTAAGAGATATAGAACCATCTTTTTCGGTTGAGATATCTTTAGCTAATCCGGATAAGGCATGAACCTCGCTTCCTCTACGAGATGTAGCGAGCAAAATTAAGAAAACTGCCTTGCGTGTCAAATTAACCAAGCTGGTTGACCGAATGGGTTCAAACTCGTCTGAAGCCAAAAATCTCAAAACAAGAAACAAATCCCAGGCAGGGAGCGGTGACTTCGCGCGAGCGGCCTTAAGGGAGGCACCCTTAATAACGCTAGAAATAACTCCATCAAGAGTGATCTTGTGACCCAGTTGCTTAAGCGTTGAGGAAATAGCGGACCTTCTGACACGAAGGGCAGACAAAGATCCGCCTTGTTCTGCTAGCCAGGCTAAATGATTGGCTACCTGCATCGATCTTGGTGCCAAGGGCTTAACTCTGTTAAGATCACACCATTTAACCCATGAAGACCAGTGAGAAGAGTAGACCGAGCTGGTCGACTCCCTATGTGCATGTTTAACAAAATTCAAAGTGGCAGAAGATGCCCCTGCCTTAAGCTAAGAGCTTCTGAGCTACAAACCATCCTTGTAGGTTTAGAACCTGAGGATTCTCTTGCGGGATGCCTGACCGGGGCTTCAAGAGTTCTCCCTTTCTTACTGCGATGGGGATAGGCGGTTGAACCGCCAGTCACAGTAAGTCCAGGAACCAGCGCTGGTTTGGACAAAATGGGGCACCCAGAACCAGCGCTGGTCTCTCCAAATCGAATCTCCTCAAAACCTTCAAGATTGTCCAAACCCAGTGAAGGAACCGCAGAAACAGAATCCAATCTAAGTGGATCTCCTTGCCTCCCCTGCCCCGAGAGTCCGCCACGACGTTCGATGTGCCCTTCTGGCAAACCACAGACAGCGGTATGCGCCAAGAAACGCACCGATTTAAAAAGCGGTAAGAAGTGTCTACAAGACTGAGAGATATCAAAGCTAGTACTCTGGCCAGATTCTCTCCGTGAAACGAGAGGAGCGAGATGCTTGGAGCTAGGCAAGGCAACATTATCCTGGTAAGAGGAGCCTATCCCCCTGACCAGAGAAGTCGGAACCCCGACCGCGCTAATCCCGGTAACCCACTTGCTGACCACCAGATGCAGCCAGGAAGTGAGGGCCCTGGACGGGCCGCCCGCTACAACCAGTGCGGGGGCTACCGGGATGGGAGGTTCGGGGGAGCTCTATTGGGGGTGAGGCTTGTGCCCCGACCCCCTGGAACCGGCGAACGATTGTCCCCTCTTAGGGTACGGCGCTCCAAGGCCCCTACCCTTGAGGCAAAAGACTGCGTATTTGTCTTACCACCCCCAGACGAAGAAGTCTGAGGATAGCTCGACGACTGAGGCTGAGACTGAGGAGTAGGCTTGCTCTGAGACAACTGACCCTGGAAAGCAATGTTTGCGATGGCCAAGTCTCTCGCGTTCTGAGTCTCCTTTTGCAACGCGTCTAAAGAAGATTGGCCCAACAGCGAGCCCTCCGAGAAAGGCGACACCTTTAAGTTCTCGATCGTGGATTTGTTGCTAATCCTCGAACCTGTCAAGAACGCTGCCCTCCTGGAATGCACAGCGGAGATCGTCATTTGTTCCGTCGTCACCTTCGCCAGAGTGACCAAAAGGGAAGAAACATCAAGTGCCGAAGCATCGAACCGAAATTCAAAGGGGTCCAATGATGTCGTGATTGACCTCGAAGAGCCCGCTGTAACGACTCTGACACGGAGGTCAGCTCAAGCTGAGCTCTGCCTGCTTCCTCCAAAGCCATAAGAGAAGCGTCCGTATACGGGACAACCCTGTTGCTCGCGTAGCCATCCTCCAGCAACGATGCCAATTCCGGAGTAATCGGAAGCACTGTTGTGGGCAACGCAAACGGCTCAACCAAATTGATAGGTCGTGGGGTAATCGTGAGTTTCTGAATCCCAGAAAGAGAACGCTCCCCCGCCTTTGCCAACCAAGGAATCACATCCTCAGGTGTGTCTCCACGTTGTGTCAACAACGGAAGAACCTGAGTTTGCTTTCCCTTGAACACATTTGCCATAACATAGGCAACAGATGACGACTCCCGGAACCGGAACTGATCCTTCTGAATCTTGGAAGACCGGAATTCGTCAAAAGCGGAAGCGGTTGGAGGAAGTCTCTCTTTGCTCCGAACCACCCCTTCCGGGAAGTACTTGAATGCCGTCTCAGCTGCCGACGCCACCGCGCTCAACAACTTCAACGGCACGCTAAGCTGGGTGTCCTCCACCACTGTGGAAACACCCTCATCAAACTCTACTTCCTGCTCGCCATCGTAGTCAGGTAGATGAGCCATAGAGAGACGCGACTGGTCACCCCTAGCCTCATCAACTTCCTGCCCCCCCGGGCGGAAGAGGAAATGATTGAAAACCCGAATCAGTATGAATGGGTGACAACAAATCCTTACGAACGACAGGGCTCCTAACCCTTACTGACAGCGGGAGTTTCGGAACTTTCGCCACAATCTAGGGCTACTTCCTCCTGTGTTCGCAAACCACCAGTGCCAGACATACCTTTAACAAGCCCAGGCTCATGCAGCATGGACACGAGACGACCACCGTCATGCTGCGAAGAGTGCACATCCGCTTGGACAACGGAAGTTGAACCCAAAGCGGAAACAGTTGCGGAAGCGGAGGTGGAACCGGAAGTGGAAGCCGAAGGCAAAGACCGGATCTTCCCCAAAGATGTAACATCGAAGATGCCAGTCGGAAGAGAACGGAGTTCAGCTTTTGTTGCCGTCAAGTCTGCAGCCAAAGTCGAAACCTGTGCGCTAATCGTCAGAAGTAACGACGCAATGTCGGAGGGCAAAACACCTGAATCACCAGATGCCCCCAACACACAAACATCTTTATCAACAACATCATCTTTGTTACCGCGAGTGACCTTGTCCCCGCCTTTAGCGGACAAAATCGCGGTCGGCGGCTTGTCAACAACAACATCAAAACATTTTTCAATTCCCGTTTCTGAAAGTGAAACGGCGGTTTGTCCAGCGCTCTTATTTTTTCTAGACGAGGAGGATTTCCTAGTAGGAGACACTGCAGCAGTAGTCTGTCTCAAACTAGGTTTATTCTTGGCGTTCTCCGCCATGGCAAAACGAACTCACGAAAATTTTCTTACTAGAAATAATCATACAAGTTCGCAAACACGCGACAAAACGTCGCCAAAGTTTTCATAAAACAAGAAAGATCTCACCAATGGGTCAAGGTCAAATAACTAAACCTAGCAATGACATCATACACTAAGAACTGCTTTACACATTTTTCCTACCAAAATACATGTGACCTTGACCCAAGGTCAAGGTCATCCAACACAAAGCTGTTAATTCAAGACATAGGAAGTACAATGGTGCTTATTGGCTCTTTCTACCATGCGATATCCCAATAAACATGCCAGAACTGGGCCACTGCTGGCTTTTTGCTGGCAAGTTTGGTAAAGCTGGCCATAAAAAAACCAACACTGGGCCAATTATGGTTTGCCAACAAAGGCCCAGTTATGGCTTGCCATCACTGGCCCATCTCTGGCATTCCAGTAATATTGTCGGCCAGTAAAATGCCTTAATTGGCCCACTGTTGGCACGCCATTGGTGGCCCAGTGCTTGTTTGCCAGCATTGGGCCATAGGTGGCGATTTGCTGGCAATTATAGGTGGGTTTTTGCTGGCACGCCAGCAGTGGGCCAATGCTGGATAATTGCTGGCAAGAAGATCTGCGACAGCACAGCGGTATGACTTTCTCACTTGGAGTGACGTAATGTACAAACAAATGTCGAAATATCTTGACGTCACTCGTGATGATGACGCATTGTCAACTAAATCCGGCCCGCGGTGGTTCTGCAGATGTCCGGTTATTTGTTTTGCATTCAACTTCAAGGAATTTCCAAAGCACCTTCTTCGATTTCAGTACGCGTCCGATCTCCTCCGGCTAGAAGCAAGCGTGGTGAGTTTCACAAACAGTTGTGTGAGCAGGTCGTCGCAACGGCGTTAGATCTAGTATCTTCTTGTTCTTTTCCTCCGTTGTCGGTCTTTTTTTCAACTTTCTTCTGCTGGACGTTTGAGTCAGTTCGCAAAATATAATAGACTTTAAGAAGTCGTCCTCTCTGTAAGAAAGAATCTGCGCGCGCACGCGCGTGTGTGTGTGTGTGTGTGTGTGTGTGTGTGTGTGTGTGTGTGCGCGTGTGTGTGTGTGAGCGCGCGGTTGTGTGTGTGTGTGTGTGTGCGCCCGCGCGCGCGGTTGTGTGTGTGTGTGTGTGTGTGTGTGTGCCTTTTTCCTTTCTTTGTGTGATTGAGTTTGTTTTGTCTCTGTCAAAAGAAAAGCACCATAGGCATTACCATAAGCTTACTTGTAACCAAACAAATTGCATCTTGTGAATGTTGACATTGAGTATGTGTCTATTCACTCCAGGACAAAGATTTGTGCAAGTGTCTGACTGCCCAACTGGATAAGATGCAGCTCGCCTGGGTCTCAGTTCCTGAGAGAAACGCAAGAGAGCTGTCCGAGACAACGTAAGCTTCGCAGGTTAGATCAAAATACATATTCCTGTTGACCCCTTACTTCTGCTTGGCATTTTAGTCAGTTCAGAAAATATGATAGATTACAAGAAGTCGTCCTCTCTGTGAGAATGCCTCTGTGTGTGTATGTGTGTGTGTGTGTGTGTGTGTGTGTGTGTGTGTGTGTGTGTGTGTGTGTGTGTGTGTGTGTGTGCGCGCGCGTGTGTGTGCGCGTGTGTGCGTGAGCGCGCGCGCGTGCGTGCGTGCGTGCGTGTGCTGTTTGCTTGCATGCCTGCGTGTATGCTTGCGTTTGTTTGGTTGTTTGGTTGTGTGTGTGTGTGTGTGTGTGTGTGTGTGTGTGTGTGTGTGTGTGTGTGTGTGTGTGTGTGTGTGTGTGTGTGTGTGTGATATGGAATAATGAATTAAAACCAACAAAACTCGTTTGCTTTCATGTTTCAAGAGGTGAACGGCAGGAGGACTTGAGAGTTTCAATGGCTTACCGTAGGCTACGACGTCAGGACAAAGAAAAGAAGCGTTATCTCAACGTTGCGGATGCGAACAGAGAAATGACAGAATCAAGACAATCCTACGGAGGTTTACTGGGAAGTGAACAAGAAACATTCCTGCCTTTGGTCATCATGTCTCGAGTGTGAAATTTAGAACGCTGTACAAATAAAATAACAGTGAGCAACTGAAAACAAAGCGTACGTTTCTGTAATGTTTCGGTAATGAGTCGTTGCTGTTTGGAAGCTTTACATTTGTTTTGTTTTTGAGTCACTTGAGAAAAAGTGACTCTATGTAATCGGTCAGTGTTAGTCTGTCCGGCCGGCCGTCCGTCCGGCCGGCCGTCCGTAGACACCACCTTAACGTTGGACTTTTCTCGGAAACTATCAAAGCGATCGGGCTCATATTTTGTTTAGTCGTGACCTCCAATGACCTCTACACTTTAACGATGGTTTCGTTGACCTTTGACCTTTTTCAAGGTCACAGGTCAGCGTCAAAGGAAAAATTAGACATTTTATATCTTTGACAAAGTTCATCGGATGTGATTGAAACTTTGTAGGATTATTCTTTACATCAAAGTATTTACATCTGTAAAAAATGAAGAATATTGTTGACTCACAGCTGCGAGATGAACAGGCGGGCTTCCGGCAGAACAGATCCTGCACAGACCAGATTGCAACACTTCGCATCATAGTCGAGCAGTCCCTAGAATGGAAGTCACCGCTGTATATCAATTTCGTCGACTATGAGAAAGCTTTCGACAGCGTGGATAGAGAAACACTCTGGAAGCTCCTCAGGCACTATGGTATCCCAGCCAAGATAGCCAACCTGATCAGGAATTCTTACCACGGCATGTCCTGCAGAGTCATCCATGGAGGGCAGCTCACAGACAGATTTCAAGTGCGGACAGGAGTTCGACAGGGATGTTTGTTATCCCCCTTTCTCTTTATACTTGTGATCGACTGGCTCATGAAAGAATCCACCAACAACCGGAGGAATGGAATCCAGTGGACTCTATGGAGCCAACTTGATGACCTGGATTTCGCCGACGACCTCGCACTCCTTTCCCATAACCAACAACAAATGCAAGAAAAGACAGACATTCTGACTGCCACATCGTCACAAGTGGGCCTCAATATCCACAAGGACAAGACCAAGATCTTGAAGATCAACACCACCAGTAAAGAGCCCATCACCCTAAGTGGAAGTCCCCTTGAAGAAGTGCAGTCCTTCCCATACCTTGGCAGCATTATCGACCAGCAGGGAGGCACAGATGCGGACGTCAAGGCAAGGATCGGCAAAGCAAGGGCCGCCTTCATCCAGCTCAAGAACATCTGGAACTCCAGACAACTGTCTCTAACCACGAAAATCCGACTGTTCAACTCTAACGTAAAGTCGGTGTTACTATACGGAGCAGAGACCTGGAGAACGACCAAGACTACCATCAGAAAAGTCCAGACCTTCATCAACAGCTGCCTCAGGAGGGTCCTCAAGATCCGCTGGCCCGAAACCATCAGCAATGCCGACCTCTGGGAAAGGACCTGCCAACTTTCGGCAGAAGAACTAATCAGGAAAAGGAGATGGGGATGGATTGGACACACCCTCCGCAAACCACCAACCAACATCACCAGACAAGCGCTGAGGTGGAACCCCCAGGGCAAGCGAAAGAGAGGCCGTCCAAGAAACACCTGGCGACGCGACCTGGAGGCCGACACCAGAAAGATGGGCTACACCTGGAGTCAGATAGAAAAGATGGCCCAGGACAGAGGACTCTGGAGAGCTGTTGTTGGCGGCCCATACCCTGACAGGAGTGACGGGCATTGATTGATTTACATCTGTAGCCTTTTACGAACGTTATCAGAAAAACAAGGGAGATAACTAGCCTTTTCTGTTCGGCAACACACAACTTAACGTTGGGCTTTTCTCGGAAACTTACCACCTTAACGTTGGACTTTTCTCGGAAACTATCAAAGCGATCGGGCTCATATTTTGTTTAGTCGTGACCTCCAATGACCTCTACACTTTAACGATGGTTTCGTTGACCTTTGACCTTTTTCAAGGTCACAGGTCAGCGTCAAAGGAAAAATTAGACATTTTATATCTTTGACAAAGTTCATCGGATGTGATTGAAACTTTGCAGGATTATTCTTTACATCAAAGTATTTACATCTGTAGCCTTTTACGAACGTTATCAGAAAAACAAGGGAGATAACTAGCCTTTTCTGTTCGGCAACACACAACTTAACATTGGGCTTTTCTCGGAAACTATAAAAGTGACCGGGCTCAAATTTTATGTGAACGTGACTCATTGTGTTGTGAATAGCAATTTCTTCCTGTCCATCTGATGCCTCATATAATATTCAGAACTGCGAAAGTGACTCGATCGAGCGTTTGCTCTTCTTGTTAATATATATTACTGTATTGTTGTTGTGCCCGCTATAACTGCGTTGATGACGATATTCTGTCAAAACCACTGCCTTTACTTGCCAGATAAGTTACACGACAAATGTGATTAGCATTTCAATTGCATTTTACTGATGAATTTGATAATTACGCATATGCATATTGCTAATGTACAGCTTGACAGCATTGCCCTTTGCTTTATTTGCGCACGTCTTGCCGCCAGCATGGGTTGAAAAGTCCATTGATGTGCTGTGTTTTGTTATTGTTATTACATTCACAGTAAAAAATGACAAAACAAAGCATATTTATAGACTTCTAACAACCATCTATGGGCTAACAAGACTGTGCAGATCGAGTACATGAATAGAGCCGTCATTCTATCCGAATCAGTGGTATTGGTATATTTCCTGCAACTTATTGGCATTTTGCTGGCAATGGTAAAGACAGAAATATGGCATTTTGCCGGGCCACAACTGGCCCGGTAATTTCAGCAGGTAAAGGGCCATTAACGGAAAATATATGGAAAAAAGTTTTTTTTATATGGAACTAAAAACCTGCAAAATGCTGGCAAAATGCTGGCGAAATGCTGGCAAAATGCTGGGTTTTTGATGGCAAGCCATCAATAAGCCATCAAATAAATGATGGGTTTTTGCTGGCAAAATTCTGGCAAAATGATGGCAAGCCATCAAAAAGCCATCAAATAAATGATGGGTTTTTGCTGGCAAAATTCTGGCAAAATGATGGCAAGCCATCAAAAAGCCATCAAATAAATGATGGGTTTTTGCTGGAAAATTGCTGGCAAATTGCTGGCAAAATGATGGCAAGCCATCAAAAAGCCAGCAAATAAATGATGGGTTTTTGCTGGCAAAGTGCTGGCTTGCCAGTGATGGCCCATCAATTTGCCAATGTGCATACGGGTAATATGCCAGCATTGGGCCATAAGTGGGCCTTTGATGGCAGTAGTTCTGGCAACTGGCATTGCCATCAAAACGCCAGCAATGGCCCACTTCTGGCATGTTTATTGGGTATGGTCACTTTTAGTGGTTCACTACCTTATTTTGGTCACATTTCATAAGGGTCAAAGTGATCTTGACCTTGATCATATGTGACCAAATGTGTCTCATGATGAAAGCATAACATGTGCCCCACATAATTTTTAAGTTTGAAACAGTTATCTTCCATAGTTCAGGGTCAAGGTCACTTCAAAATATGTATACAATCCAACTTTGAAGAGCTCCTGTGACCTTGACCTTGAAGCAAGGTAAACCAAACTGGTATCAAAAGATGGGGCTTACTTTGCCCTATATATCATATATAGGTGAGGTATTCAATCTCAAAAACTTCAGAGAAAATGGGAAAAATGTGAAAAATAGCTGTTTTTTTAGACAACATTTATGGCCCCTGCGACCTTGACCTTGAAGCAAGGTCAAGATGCTATGTATGTTTTTTGGGGCCTTGTCATCATACACCATCTTGCCAAATTTGGTACTGATAGACTGAATAGTGTCCAAGAAATATCCAACGTTAAAGTTTTCCGGCCGGACGGCCGGACGGACGACTCGGGTGAGTACATAGACTCACTTTTGCTTCGCATGTGAGTCAATAAACTGCCGTGCAGTATCAGTTTTTGTGTGTGTTTGAATCGAAGGTGCACTGCTTTCCTTTGCGAAATAGCGTTGAATGATGAGCGTTGATGTGGTTTTCTGGTCTTTTATGTACACTCTGAGAATGAAATCGAAAATTTTTAATTAAATTTTGATTTGATATAATATACTTACCCAATTCTTATGAATGCATTGACTTTAGTCCCACATGCTAGATGTCGAAAAAACCACTCAAATTACCTGCCCTTAGTAGGGTGGTAACCAAGCTAAAAGCGACGCCATAGCCGTTGCTATGGCCTGACCTTGCTCGGTTACCCATAACCCCCTGCGCACCACGTGAGCGCCAGCATCCGTAATAATCATTCGAGACTATTAATCAAACAAACACCCCAAGGACATAATCCAGCGGGGATGGATGGGAGGGTATTAACTATAAGAATTGGTTAAGTATATTATATTAAATCAAAATTTAATTAAAAATTTTCGATTTAATCACATATTCTTACTCCAATTCTTATGAATGCAGATTCCTCCTAAAGGTGGAGGGAACCTACTTATGTCCTTGTAAGAACCTGCCCTGCAGTAACTAAAACCAGCAATGAACTGGAGCCGTCTAGCCGCGTGCAGGAGATAACCAGAAGATAGAAACCGATGAACACATCATCTGATCTCCAGTAAGCCGTTTGCAAAGCTTCGCCTAGGCGACCAGAACGCAACACGGCAATAAAGGAAGCACAAAATCTGTACCCGAGCTGTTGGCAAACCTCGCATAGGCGAGAGGAACACCACCAGCCAGAGAAGAACACCAGACTCTGGACTCCCGAACGAAAAGGAATAGAGGGAGGACTGAACGCCCCCCCCCCCCCCCCCCCTGTTCAAAACGCACCACTCATAGGACTGTCCTATGAATGTAGCAGAGCCCCTAGAGAGAGACAAATAAAAGATGTCTCTTTCGCTCCATTGTAAAGAAATAAGAACCTGAGCTAAAGCTCGTGGTTCCAAAAGACAGTAACGTCAAAAAAGGGATTAAAAAAGTCTAACCAGACCGTTAGAAAATCCGAATCTCCCGGAGCGAGAATCCTCCCAAGAGGAGGGAATCAAACACCAGAGGATATTGACCAGGTTTCTGAAACCCCAAAACCTGGCCAAAAACCGTGAACAAACGGAACCAAAAGCCCTAAGGCTACATCCTCTGGCAAACCCCAAAAGAATGGGAGACTGGAGAGAAAGAGTATGTTCTATCTCCGCCTTTCACAGGTAGACAGCCGGCACAGCCCGTGCAGAGAACAAAACGGAGCAAAGCTCATTGTTCCCTGACCACTGTGCGAGACACCCTGCCGAGAACAAAAGAGAGTCAAGCTCATTGTTTCGCGACCGCTACCCGCGACAAGCGCAGGCAGCTAACACAGCCACCTGTCCCAAATGGAGCAAAGAAGGGGTATGTAACGTAGCCTGGAAAGCCGTACATAGCACCCCCGCTGTGAAGAAAGGCCTGAGCCACGCCATGCCCCAGATGGGGAGGGGGGTGGCTCCTCACAGCAGTAAGAGCGACGGAGAGAGACGAACCGAGCAACGGCCGACCCCCCTCCGTCCACCTGCCGTAGTCCTATAGCCCACCGCCCACCCACCCCGATAGGGGAGGAGAACGATTGTCGGGCCAGGACAATAGAGGCACAGACTGTGAAGACAGTCCAACAGCGCCCACCCCGTCCAACCCAGAGGGAGGGAAAGGGTGGAACGCTGCTCCAGCCCCCACACGATCCTGCCCGGTGGGCGGGAAAGAGTGAGCCACTGATACCCCCCCCCCCCCCCACCCTGCCCCAAATGGAGCAGAGAAGGGGTATGTAACGTAGCCTGGAAAGCCGCCACCCGAACGCGCCCGGGGGGCGGGAAAGGGTGGGAAGCTAACACGGCCCCCTGCCCGCAAAGGGCAGAGTGGGACAAGCCCAGGCCGTGACTTACCGTGCCCCCCCACTCCCCCTTCCTCACGGTAAGGGGGCTGCATGACCGACCCAGCAGTGCTGTTTTAAAGCAAGCCGAGCGGCCAAAGCAGGCGGGGAGCTGGCCCCCTCTCCTAAAGGAGAGAGTGCTCGCGAACAACCCAGTCTACCAGTGGCAGAAAGGACTGAACTGAACTGGCCGTTTGCACCAGGCGACGGTGCGGCGGAGGAGCGCCCCCCCCTATCCCCCCCCATTGGCGGGGGGCTGCGTAACACACTGTGAAGTACCGGCGGTAATCAGAGTGGTTAGACGCAGGCAGGGAGCAGCCCCCCCCCTCCTAAAAGGAAGGGGTGCTCGAGAACAGCCCAGAGCCACCAGAGGCAAAAAACGGGCTGAACCGAACAGGCCATTTGCACTAACCACAGTGCGAAGCTGACGAACGGGAGGGCGGGAACCGCCGATCGCGCCTGAAACAGCTGAGAATACAGACACAAAACATCGTTAAGTCCCCCCAAAAGGAGGACATTGACTGATTCCTCTTACGCAGAGAAAGGGGAAAGAATAGCCACACGGCCACCCCCCCCCCCCCCCCCCATCAGTCGCACCGACGACGATCCAACAAAAAGTCTATAAGGAGCCTAAAGGCTGATTAACCCCAACAGGGGAAGCGAGCTGTGAAAGAACTGAACCCGCCCTCGGAGGGATAGGAACATAAAAAGAAGTGCTGTTTGACGGATCTACGACCCGCATAATAGGCAAATCAAAGTTCTTAGGCTACTCTTAGGTATAGTTTTCTAAACCAGGCTAAGAGCCTTGTCACCTTCCAGTCTCGCGCCAAGTTTAGCTTTGTTGTCGGCCATTTTAAGACCGGCGAAAAACAGTCACCCAGAACAAAAAACTTCTGTGTGCGTGTTCAACACAAGCTATCAACATTTATACCAAACATAAACAGGAAAGATCTCACCAAAAGGTAGACGGACAGGTAGACCCACAGGAAACCGGCTAGTCTCACGGACAAGCAGGCAAGCGAAGGCCAAAAGTGAGTGACAAAATTCCGACACGTCCACCGTGTGTTGTCGAAAGTCGAGAATGATTATTACGGATGCTGGCGCTCACGTGGTGCGCAGGGGGTTATGGGTAACCGAGCAAGGTCAGGCCATAGCAACGGCTATGGCGTCGCTTTTAGCTTGGTTACCACCCTACTAAGGGCAGGTAATTTGAGTGGTTTTTTCGACATCTAGCATGTGGGACTAAAGTCAATGCATTCATAAGAATTGGAGTAAGAATATGTGATTAAATCTACATTAGGCACAACAAATGTTGGTTTGGGGTAACCCGACTGACCCTGGCCCTATTTTTTTCCGCTGACCCTAAAACTTTTTTTTTTCATTTCTCAAACCATACAGACTGAGGGAAGTAACCTCCTTTAAAATCGACAAAATTGAAGAAAAAAATATAAGAAAAAAACAAAAAACACAACATACAGATCCTAATCTTTTTTGGTCTAGGTACCCTAAACCAACATATATTTTTGTTCCCCAGGCTCAAGAACCACCAGTCATTTTATTTACTTATTAAGGAGATTTCTATAGCGCATAACAAAAAGCACTATGCATTAGTATGTATCTCACAAAATACTAACCTTCCAATTTTCCCCCTAACTGACATGTTAAGTCTTCTATTCTAAGCTCAGTCGGTAGCGAATTGTATTAGAGATCATGAGGTCGCAGGTTCAAGCCTTGCCATTGTCTTTTTACATTGTATTTCTTCAAATGTGTTTAACTTATTCCCCCCCCCCCCCCCCTTAACTTTGCTTTCTTTTATTTTGCTCTATTCTTCTTTATTCCAGGGCATTTTGGTGTTCGATTGTGGGACAGAGAGACAAAAGACTTTGAACGAGCTGTACAAAAGAAGAGTGGTGCGAAAGGCTGGAATGATTGCATTTGCAAATCACAGACACATCCCAGACATTTTTCTGGCGTTCGGTGCTCCATCTATTTCTCAGAGCCACAACCGAGATGAATTCATGGCCAGTATAATTACCGAGGTCGCACAATTATGGCCCGATCTAAAAATAGTGCATGGAAAACCGAGAGTCAAGGCTCTGTTGAAAGAGCAAATTCAGACATAAAGGATATGCTGGTAGCATGGATGAGCGAGAACAAGACTACGAACTGCACAGCTCGCATCAAATTTGTCCACTTTAGAAAGAACACGAGTCACCACGCCGGTATAGGCAGATCGCCATTTAAAGCAATGTTTGGCACGGAAGCCAAGATCGGTCAACAAATCAACAACCAACAACAAACCACCACCCACCAACCAACCACCACCCACCACGACCCACTACATGTACCAAACAACCAACCACCCACAAATAACCAACAAACATCAGCAGAAACCTCACCAACGACAATTGCAGAGAGGTTTCAGGCATTATATACGTTTAGGCATTACGTGTAACATTTCAGGCATTACAGTAATGCCTGGTTTCACTTTAATGCCTGTAACAGGTTTCAGTGTGTAATGCCTGACAATGATTTTCAGGCATTACACGTAATGCCTGGTATTTTTAGGCAGTACGTGTAATGCCTAGTGGTCACAGGCATGAACATTTCAGGCATTACACGTAATGCCTGGTTTCAATTAATGCCTGTAACATATATACCACCACAGCAATTTCTCCATGTGAAATAATATTAAAGTTAATATGATTTGATTTGAATTGAACTGAGATTGCAACAACAAAGCAGCTCACTAATTACTGATTCGAATTTGATGATCACTGAAGTTCATCCCATTCCCATGAGTCCACAAACCAAGCAACCATGAGTCACAGTCACTGGTCCCAAGGCTAGAAGCAGCATTAGTTGAACACAATGCAGTACATAAATGATAAACATGGAATCACACAAAAACAACAAACATGTTTAATTTATGGCAAATCATAAATCTGCTTCGCATCGAGATACTTCGACAGTTCTTTGAATTGAACAGCGATTAGAAACTCCCACACAAACACTAAACCACGATTTTCAGGTTGAGCAGCCATGCGAGTGCCGATGCTTGAGCCCACAGGCTCGGGAACCGACTCGCCCAACCTTCAGCCACGGCCATTTTTGTTTAACCTTAATGGGCGGTTCTGGTGAGATTATACCCCCTCTTTCTTTCAGCTGGTAACTGGCTCCACCTCGCGGCAAGATCACACGAGAAAGGAACAAAAATTGCGTTGGTCCCAAATAGCATATCGATTTGGTAAGTTTGTGTGTAAGTTGTGCATTTTATACGGTAAACAGACAATGGTCGGTTTTGGTGAGGTTATGCCCCTTCTTTCTTTCAGCTGGTAACTGGCTACGGTCAGTTGCTCATTCGTAACCGCTTTCTTACACGTCTTTCTACGTCTAAAACTGATCATTATTAATCTTTATCCAGTTCTTTGAATTGAACAGCGATTAGAAACTCCTACACAAACACTAAATCACGATTTTCAGATTGAGCAGCCATGTGAGTGCCGATGCTTGAGCCCACAGGCTCGGGATCCGACTCGCCCGACCTCCAGTGACGGCCATTTTTGTTTAACCTTAATTACTGTAAAGGCAGTGGAGCATCACATTCTTTTTGATTTTGCACTCTGTGATTTCATTTCACAAAGCGCACATTAGCTTCACGATCGACCGGAAGTTAACGCCGGAAAGTATACACATGTTATACACTCCGAGTGCCTGTAGCCGAGTGCGTATAGCCAGTGCGTTCCCTTTCTATTTCTCATTCAAGGGACGCAACCACTCGGTGCGGATGTTGGGCGCAAAGTAAGAATCCGGGGCAGAGTTGGAATAATCGGGATTTCCCGAAACCTCATTTGATTTCCAACAAAGCGCCGCATTTCCGGAAACGAGCTGCCTCGTTCTAGAAATGGCAACCCTTCGACTGGCACAAAAAAGTATACCCTTTTCACAGGTCATGAATAATGTATATGAAAAAGCAAGGTCTTATCATAGATCTAAATATAGTTCCCTGGTCTTAAACAGGGGAAGTCTTGAATTGGGGGTGTGGGGGTACACTGTGTAACAATTCTCTCAGTGACACTCAGTTGCTGCTGTCTCGATCTATTTTGAACACAATGATTTTTTTTTTCCTCAGAGTAGAGTGTTAGTTTGTTACAACTGGCTGAAATCGTCTTTAATTTGAATCAACATTTTGCAACAATCAATCACATCAAAAAAGCGCACAGACTTGCACATTACGTTTCAAGAGCCCAGATTACCATGCAGTGACAAGAGCCTACTCAGTAAAGGGACGTAATGCTGTCTCTGCAGCCCAGAGAGACTGTGTGAGTTTAATATATATATATATAACCAGTTAAGACTGAGTAAAAAATTATTACAATCGATAGTTACCAGTGAAAAGTTATATCGGAACACTCTTGTGTTTTTGTTGTTGTAAAAATGTAAGATCTGAAACGTTAAAAATTACATAAAATTGGTGCGTTTTGGTTGAGTGGGATGGGTCGTTGAACTGAGTTGTTACCAAGTTATCAAAAGTGTTTTTGCTTTTTGTAATTCGGTTGGTTTGGTGCGTTATACAATGCATCTGCTTTTTCAAGACTAAGCATTGATCACTTTAAAACACAAGGATCATCATAGGCCATCATGCATGACTTGTATCATTTTACATCGCATTCTAAGAAAGAGCAGAATTCTCACTATGCGCGCGGTACATTTCTAGAATCGCGTAGCGCAAAATTGGAATTCCTACAATGGCGGCCATGGTTGGAATTCCAACAAAGCGCAGGTCATTTCCGGAAAAGCGCCGATGACGAGATGGGTCGCAACACGATTTCTAAGTAATCAAACTTTGGGTAAAATCTATCAAATTCCATCACAAATCTGCTTCATTAACAAGAACTTGGCATGCTTTTCTCCCTCTAGATAATTGTACCAAATGAAATTGGTGGGGAAGCATTCAGTGTAGAGTTTATTTAGGTTGACGCCAGGCTTGCGTCCTACCTGTCGCCTGCATGTGACAATACATTTGACCCCGAATGAAAGGTTTTCTTGCTTATATGGCCCCACTAAAGTTGTGACGCGGTGAATGTGCAGTAAATACGAATTGGTGAAATTAAAGAATGCAAAGAAAATGCGGGTTTTACCTCCAAAGACAGCGACAGATCGCAGAAACTCGGCAAAATTTTTGCTTTTTCTGCTTCTTCAGTAGATTGGCACTAGTTCTGCAGAGTGATTCCCCTTGCTACGATTCTGTCTCTTTGCCATATACTACTGAAATAATGTAGTGCAACATTCTACTCAGTAACTAAGTACTGTACTAATGTAGCGCAAGAGCTTGACAGTTTGGTGTGTGAACGGCATACGTGGGTGTGTGTGTGTTTGTGTGTGTGTTTGTTTGTGTGTGTGTGTGTGTGTGTGTGTGTGTGTGTGTGTGTGTGTGACAGTGATTATTTTGTCTGTTGTAATTATTGTGTATGTTAAATCTAATGTTATTATTGTATTATAATGGTTTGACTGTTCAACACACACACACACACTCTCTCTCACTCACTGTTATTGTAATAGTCAGGGAAACAAGTTGGATTACTCTTGTATGTAGTTTTAATAGTTTAAGCCCTGTGGCAATAAAGTATTTTTAGGAATTTACCTGTTGGGCTGGTTTGCTGACCAAACCAGGCAGACATGTAGCTGTGAATATTTTTGTGTAAATCATGAATCTTGTGTTGCATGCTTTTTTTCGTTATTTTGAAATGTGAACTGTTGTTTTGATACAAGATTTACCTTGAGTTAGCTTGACTAGAATACCTCACTTGATCGACAGACAGGATAGGGAGCAGTTGGTGGATTAACTTGACATATTGGCCTTCTTCACACTGATAAGGTAATTGTTTGTTACAATTACATGTATTGAGTTAGAACCTGATGAATTTAGATTGTTATAATTTAGAGCAAGTTATGTTGTGTGTTAATTGAAATTGTATTAAGTTTATATGTGTAATATTTGAAGATGAAGTTTGAAAGAATTTAAAAAATGTTCAGTGTTGTTATCAGTATATATTTTTAGGGACTTATGGGACTGACATTATTGGAACGATTTATTCGCTTTTTGTGGGTTTTTTTGCCAAGCACATCATTGTGGGGCTTTTAATCAAAAAACATGCATCCGTCTACAATGTATCATCATTCATCCTTCAACATTAATTTATAATAAATATGTAAATGGCAAGTATACAAGACATATATTAACAACATAAGGACATAACAGACAGACGGACATACATGTATCGTTCGCCTACAAGTAAGGCCGGAGCATAACATAACATGCAGATTACTATTCTGATTCTTCTTCTTCTTCTGAGTTCGATGTACAATTCTGATAAAAACAGAGAGTGAGAGAGAGAGATAGAGAGTGGTAATGCTGGCGGTGGTATCATTAATGGACTGGGTGGCCGAGTGGTAAACGCACTTGCCTCGGAAGCGAGAGGTTGCGAGTTCGACCCTGGGTCAGGGCGTTAGCAATTTTCTCCCCCCTTTCCTAACCTAGGTGGTGGGTTCAAGTGCTAGTCTTTCGGATGAGACGAACAACCGAGGTCCCTTCGTGTACACTACATTGGGGTGTGCACGTTAAAGATCTCACGATTGACAAAAGGGTCTTTCTTTCTTTCTTTATTTGGTGTTTAACGTCGTTTTCAATCACGAAGGTTATATCGCGACGGTGACAAAAGGGTCTTTCCTGGCAAAATTGTATAGGCATAGATACAAATGTCCATCAAATACCCGTGTGACTTGGAATAATAGGCCGTAAAAAGTAAATATTCGCCTTAATTGGCTTGAGATTTACTGGCCGATGTCAATGCGTAATATATTTAGTAAAAAATACCATTTCACACGGCAGAAATTAATATATAAAGCGCTTAGAGAACCGTCAAGCGCTATATAAATCGCCCCATACATACATACATACATAATAATGTATACACTCTTAGATAATAATACAAATACAGTGGAACCTCCCGTAACGACCTCTCCCAAGAACGACCCCCTCCTTTTGCCGACCGAATTTCTCGGCACAGATGCCTTTTTACTATATAACTAACCTCCCAAGAACGACGACCTCCGGTTTCAGATGACCGACCTAATATCAAAGGGTCAATAACGACTTTGACCTTTTTATCAGCGAGTGTCAAAGTTCGTAATTGCCCAGCACACGCACACGATTAGTCACGCATCAAGAGTCAGGAGTGGTGGTCTGTGGTCAGCGGTGCGTGCAGGTCGAGTGGCCTACCGCTGTACGGCCAACGGCTGTCCTCTTCTCACCTTTTGCTGTCACAATTGAATGACTGCCCTTGAAGTAGGGGAAGGGGGTTGGAGGGGAGGGGAGAGAAAGGGAGAGGAAGGTGTTGGTAGGCGCAGTTTGAACAACTCAATAATGAAGGCGTCAATATTGCCCGCCGCCTACCCGGCCGCCATGACGTTCTTTTTGGCAAGTTTGTTTGCGTACGTATTCTATGATTTTGTGCTCACCACCTGTGTAGATGAACAATCCTGAATAAACAATGGAAACACTCCCCTTGACTTGAGCTTGTGAGTTGTTTTGTGTCAAAGCGCTCTGTCTTAGTTCAACTTCATTTTACATTTTGAGAGGTTGTGTGTTAACATGGCGACTCCAACAAAAAAAACGAAAACTGTTGACGCTAGAAGACAGGATCAAAGTCATAGAAAGAAATGAAAGGAACCGTCAATTTAAACTTATTCCGTTTTACCTGGAACTTTTTTTAACTGTGTTTTACCAGTCAACTTGTACATGATACTCTTAAGACATGTATAACTACATACACGTATGATACCACAGATTTCGCAGTCTCATTGTGTTTAATTCTCTCTGTGTGTGTGTGTCACAGTGTGTGTCTGTGTGTGCGTGTTCAAATGGGAGCAAAAATGGTATAACGAACCCAAATCCCAAGGGACATAACTATGGAAAATCAAAAAGACTTAACTGCACAACAGTTGCCTCCCCTGTCAAAAAAATTAAAACCTCCCAAACTTTCAATAAAGACCCCTCCTTTTTACGACCGATTTCTCTGGACATTTTCAAGGTCGTTAGTGGGAGATTTTACTGTACTAGATTCTTCTTGAAGTTCCACCCAACAATAATCAAGTCACTAAAATACAAGACACCCCTACAGGCCTACACCCATAAGATTGGACAGGGTGACACTGGACAGGTAAGAGGATAAGACAAGGAGACGGACATAAGACATACACACACACTCTTGCCTAAAGTCTTATAAAAACCTACAATTTTAAACTGTGGAAAAAGTGAAGCTGAAATGGACACTTCGCCTTGGTCAATAACCTAACATATATTCGCATAGGGTAACCACTATGACAAAAATTCAAAATTTCTATTCCTGATAAAATTCTATTTCTTTTCAATATAATATCTTTGTTTTAATATTTTAAAAAAAACCAATCAAAAGTGGAACTGAGCCCTGAAGTTTACATTTATAAATATAATATTTTCCTAAAAGAATAATCAAATCTAAAACATTATCAGTGTTCACATTATCATCATTTCCAAATATCAATCCTTTTGAAAAAGTCAAATGTTCACAATGTAAACATTCTTTGTGCAATAAATTATTCAATTTAATCCAGAAGGTTTTAACAATCATACATTCCCCAAATAAGTGAAAAATTGTCTCTTCATGATACCCGCAAAATGTGCAAAACGGTGAATTTTTAATTTTACACAAATATAAATATTTATTACAAGGTAGAATCCGGTGGAAGAGTCGCAGCTGAAACCACCTTAAACTTACATCAACATTACTTTGAAAGGGTTTCAAAAAAATTAATTTCCAATTCATATTACTTTCACTGGTGCTATTCCATTTTCAAACCGCGGATGGAATAAAGTTAGACTGCACAAACACCTTCATCACAACCTGGTTTCCTTTTTTTATCACTCACCACACTCTACTATCCACCGATTCATGCTGACAATTCAATGTCTTAAAATTCAATTTCTTCTGATAACTTTTCACAGCGGATACAATTCCACAATACAACAAAATATATCACTTTTAACATTAGGAAATAATTCTACTAAATGTTTCACATATACAATTCCTTCTTCATGCAAACTCTTATAACATACCGAGCAACAAAAGAAACGCGAATTATTTTTTGATATTTTGATTAAAAAAAAACGCAGTTAATCTGAGAGTGACAATTTTTGGGATATAGATGCACTATGCAGTCATGTGTAAGAAAGCTGTTGTGTGAATATTTTCCCATTGCTGCTGTCTCAACGCACCGGACAAGCAGTTTCCACATGAAACACATGATGCGCGCTTACAGCACGTGCAAGCGGAGTAGGGGAATTTTAACCTCATGTGTGAGATGTGTTCACTGATGCATTAGTAACAAGTCGCGAAAGGCGAAAATACAATATTTAGTCAAGTAGCTGTTGAACTCACAGAATGAAACTGAACGCAATGCCATTTTTCAGCAAGACCGTATACTCGTAGCATCGTCAGTCCAGCGCTCATGGCAAAGGCAGTGAAATTGACAAGAAGAGCAGGGTAGTAGTTACGCTAAGAAGGATAGCACGCGTTTCTGTACCTCTCTTTGTTTTAACTTTCTGAGCGTGTTTTTAATCCAAACATATCATATCTATATGTTTTTGGAATCAGGAACCGACAAGGAATAAGATGAAAGTGTTTTTAAATTGATTTGGACAATTTAATTTTGATAATAATTTTTATATATTTAATTTTCAGAGCTTGTTTTTAATCCGAATATAACATATTTATATGTTTTGGGAATCAGCAAATGATGGAGAATAAGATAAACGTAAATTTGGATCGTTTTATAAATTTTTATATTGTTTTACAATTTTCAGATTTTTAATGACCAAAGTCATTAATTAATTTTTAAGCCACCAAGCTGAAATGCAATACCGAAGTCCGGGCTTCGTCGAAGATTACTTGACCAAAATTTCAACCAATTTGGTTGAAAAATGAGGGCGTGACAGTGCCGCCTCAACTTTCACGAAAAGCCGGATATGACGTCATCAAAGACATTTATCAAAAATATGAAAAAAACGTTCGGGGATTTCATACCCAGGAACTCTCATGTCAAATTTCATAAAGATCGGTCCAGTAGTTTAGTCTGAATCGCTCTACACACACACACACACACACAGACACACACACACACACACACACGCACATACACCACGACCCTCGTTTCGATTCCCCCTCGATGTTAAAATATTTAGTCAAAACTTGACTAAATATAATAAAAAGAGACCATGGCACGCTTACTGCCAGTCTAACTTTTGAAAGAGTCAAGATGCCAAGATTGACACCAGAACAACGCAAGAGGGCAGTGGGTCGATTATCGGCTGGTGATGACCCAGAAGCGGTAGCAGTCGCTTTCAATGTGCATCTGTCAACAGTATATCGCCTTCAGCAACGTTTTGTCAACACTGGAAGCACTGCTGATACACAACGAAGTGGAAGACCTCGCGTTACCACACAGAGACAAGATCGCCAGATCCTGCGTCATCCTGCGTCATCATTTAAGAAACCGATTCCACACAGCCAATGAAACAGTCAGGAACACCGTCGGTAACCACCAGAGACCTATCAGTGGCCAGAAAATACGCCGAAGACTTGCTGAGCGAGACATCCAAAACTGCCGTCCAGCTAGAGGACCAGTCCTCACTCAGAGACATCGCATGGCGCGCCAGCAGTGGGCCCAGGATCACATCAACTGGAACTGGAGACAATGGCGAAACATTCTGTTCACCGATGAGAGCCGTTTTTGCATTAGTCATGTTGATGGGCGTGTCAGAGTGTGGCGAAGAAGAGGTGAACACTATGCTGGTGACTGTGTCATGGAACACAATGCCCAGGGTGGACCAAACGTCATGGTCTGGGGTGGAATCGGCCTCAACCAATCCCTGGGACCTGTGTTTTTCAACAATCTTGGTCCTAAGTCCGGGAAACGGCATCACAGCACAGCTTTCTTTCTTTCTTTATTTGGTGTTTAACGTCGTTTTCAACCGTTCAAGGTTATATCGCGACGGGCAGCACAGCGTTATATTGACCAGATCCTACAGCCTCATGTTGTGCCCTTTTTCCAGGCGCGCAGAAACTGTGTTCTGCAGCAAGACAACGCTCGCCCGCACACAGCCAGGGTCACCCAGGCCTTCCTGCAGCTTTCTGTAATCCTATTCACACGGTTTGTCAACTGATTCCGTTCATACACCGGATGTTTCCGTTCGAATGCAGGATGTTTCCGTTCATCCGTTTTTAACATTTATACACACTTATCAAAATGTTTGCTCTTCAGTAAGATTTTAAACAGGGATGGTATTGAACCAGAAAAGCAACAATCGCGTGTTGTTGCACTCATGAACAACATTCTTTCTTTATTTGGTGTTTAACGTCGTTTTCAACCACGAAGGTTATATCGCGACGGGGAAAGGGGGGAGATGGGATAGAGCCACTTGTCAATTGTTTCTTGTTCACAAAAGCACAAATCAAAAATTTGCTCCAGGGGCTTGCAACGTAGTACAATATATGACCTTTACTGGAAGAATGCAAGTTTCCAGTACAAAGGACTTAACATTTCTTACATACTGCTTGACTAAAATCTTTACAAACATTGACTATATTCTATACAAGAAACACTTAACAAGGGTAAAAGGAGAAACAGAATCCGTTAGTCGCCTCTTACGACATGCTGGGGAGCATCGGGTAAATTCTTCCCCCTAACCCGCGGGGGGTACATACAAAACAAGAAATTCCTTCGAGGTAGGAAAAACACCCCCGTTGGTCAAAGGGAAATAACCATTCTCACTGCCACCAACTGAGAAGGTTATTTCCCTTTGACCATTAATATGTCACTCTATAAGTCCTTGTAGAATCTTAATCCACCAATAACTCCCTAACCGTGTGTTTGACTGGTCCCAATTTTTGTAAGGACCGTCTCAGGAATGTATAGAACCTGTTCACCAAGTTTGGTGACGATCGGTCCGTTCATTCTTGAGATCTATATGCGAACACAAACACATCGACCGAAACCTATACACACCCCTATACCGGGGGTGTAATGATCCCTCAAGTATTTAGATTACTGACAAAAATTGCGCAGCACTCCCAGGCGTGGAAACGACTTGCAGAACCTAACCAAAATATATTCTAAAGTCAGAAAAATGGGCATGGGTACCCTGATGATTTAACACACCTGCCAAAAACAAAACCTAAACCTAATTTCAAAAATGCTAGAAAAATTAGGCTGGGGTTCTGGGACTAACAAGGATCGAGCGACGCGCAGCTTGAACACATGTTTCTTCAGGGAACCTAACAGGGCAAAAGAAGCACTGCACTGATTACATTGATGTGGTCGTTCACCTGTGTGTGTGAACATGTGTATTTAAGGGAACCAGAATTAGCAAAAGCAGCATTACACTGATGTGGTTGCTCACCTGTGTGTGTCAACGTGTGGTTCTTCAGGGAACCTCAATGAGCAAAAGCAGCATTGTACTGACAACACTGATGAGGTCGTTCACCTGCGTGTGTCAACATGTGTGTCTTCAGGTTACCAAACTGAGCAAATGCAGCACTGCTCTGACAACACTAATGAGGTCGTTCACCTGTGTGTGTCAACATATGTTTCTTCAAGGAACCAGACTCAGAAAAAGCAGAACTGCATTGACCGCACTTATGTGGTCTTTCCCCTGTGTGTGTGTGTGTGTGTGTGTGTGTGTGTGTGTGTGTGTGTGTGTGTGTGTGTGTGTGTGTGTGTGTGTGTGTGTGTGTGTGTGTATGTTTCTTCAAGGAACCAGAATTAGCTGTGAAAGCAGCACTGCATTGATCGCACTTAGGTGGTCACTCAGCTGTGTGTGTCAACATGTGGTCCTTCGGGGAACCAGATCGAGCAAATGCAGCATTGCATTGACCACATTTATGTGGTTGTTCTCCTGTGTGTGTGTGTGAACATATGTTTCTTCAAGGAAAAAGATCGAGTGTCACGATTTAGTGACATGGATCGAGAAAGGAACACTCTGTGGGGTGCCTTTCTCAAATTACGACGAAAAGCGCCTGTGCTTGTACAGGCTATTTTCTGCTGACCGAGCTTAGCACGGGAAATACGTTTTCCTGCACGCCTGGCTGGCATGCGAGGGGTGATATTTTAATACAGGGGTTCCACGTGCGTGATTTTGCTTGCTTGGCGAAATCGACTGTGACTGAACTGGATACGGGACACGTGGAGTCACGTGATGTTTTTTCAAGGTTGTTTGGGGAAGACATGAGAGGACACTTGAACACAGGGCAGCGACAGAGAAGGATCGTTCTTCCTCCATCCTAAAGTTAGATGGTCTTCTACACGTGGTGATATATTATTTTAAGTCAGCGTGCCGTTCTGCAAGTACAGTAGGGCTTCAGGAACTACGAAGGAGAGGACACTTTTCGCTGTTTTACCTGTGCTGGCAACAAGGTTGTCAGGTTTTGATTCTTGGCTGAGCGGGGGATTTTTCCCACGCATAAAGTACTTCAGCAAGAAGGGGATGGCGGTATTTTCGTCAAACAAAAGCCATTCAAAAGGGAGCGGATTCGCTTAAAGGAGAGCTACTTACATTAGGCTGTTGAGCCTTCTTCTTATCTGCTCATCTGCTGTTGCGGGTATGCTGTAACCGGAACCTCGGCTGTATCCTGGTGTTCTGGTGTACTGGTGGTTGCTGTCGTCATCCTACCATTCTACATGTCTGCTATTTTCTGGTAGACTACGTGGGAGGATCTTCAGCGACTGAGTGAGGCACCTGATATCTCCACTATTCCCTGCTTCGTTTCCACGCCAGCCGGCACTTCATTCAACGGAGCAGTTGTGGAGATAGACTATTTACGGGTCACCCACTCAGTGGCAAAAAGGTAAGTGCACCATGTCGTTGCACCCTGTATACCACCTTGTCATCTTTTATATTTGTGATTTCTTTTGAGTGGTGACAACGTGGGGTGTGTGACACCTGCATTAACCAGCGCTTTTAGGCAGATCAGTAACTTTTCTATCTATACACGGGATCAGCGTGTTATCATTTTCTAAACTTTAACTGGCATTTTTGTCAGTGACCCCTTGTTTACGTTTTGAACGTAAAAACATCTTTTGGAGTGAAGTCTCGAGGGAGGTGGCGTGATAATATATAAACAGGCGTCTGAAACTTATACTTTTGTTGATTCTATCTTTGTTGTATGACTGCGAGAGTGGATCATGGTGTGGTTAGTTAGTTAGTAGTAACTAACCGTTCATAATCACCTTTTGTGATATATTGAAACGTAACATCCAGAAAAAGCAGCACTGCATTGATTGCACTTATGTGGTCGCTCACCTGTGTGTGTCAACATGTGGTTCTTCAGGGAACCTGAATGAGCAAAAGCAGCATTGCACCGACAACACTCATGAGGTCGTTCACCAGTGTGTGTCAACATGTGTATGTTCAAGGCACCAGATCGAGCAAAACCAGCACTGCATTGATGGCACTTATGTGGTCGCTCACCTGTGTGTGTGAACATGTGGTCCTTCAGGGAACCAGACCGGGTAAAAGCAGCACTGCATTGACCGCACTTATGTGGTCGTTCCCCTGTGTGTGTCAACATGTGGACCTTCCGGGAACCAGACAGGGCAAAAGCAGCACTGCATTGACTGCACTTATGTGGTCGTTCACCTGTGTGTGTCAATATGTGGTCCTTCAAGGCACCAGATCGAGCAAAAGCAGCACTGCATTGATTGCACTTATGTGGTCGCTCACCTGTATGCGTTAGTAGATGTGTCTCCAACCTGCTTGGAAAATCAAAGACAGAACTACAATGTGAGCACCGATGCACTTGTTTACGTAGATGTTTAAACGTGTGCTCCTTTGGTCGAGTTTTACCAGCAGACAAGTGTGCTCCTGTGCTGTTTGTGTTTAGCTGTGAATCAGTGTTGAAGTTACTGTCAGTACCAGACAGCTCTTCCCCTGCCTCTTCCTTCAGCCAGGTATCACTGTCAGCACTGACTGTAGCTTGTCCTTCTCCTGCCTCTTCCTTCTGCCAGATATCACTGTCAACATTGGCTGCAGCTTGTCCTGTAACAGACAATTTGATGACACATTCTAAAAGCAAATAGTATAACCAAAGGAAAAACCTGGTCCTCAGATTGCTTCCAAAGTTATAAATATACCAAAAGATATTCTGTGTTGCAAATAATGCTACCATGTTGGAGGACTGCCTTCACTTTTTAAAAGAAAGTGTTATAAAAGCTTAATTACATGTCAAAAACTAGGCAAAGAAAGCACTTTTTCAGAAGCTCAGTTTGTGTTAGGAGTTACTTGCCTTGTTAGTGTATGTGGTGAACATTATTATACAGCTAGGGGCCCGTCATGGGCAACGCATCTCAACTACATGTACTTTCTTGCCAACATCTGAGAGAGGAAGTGCCCCGAAGGTCCTTTGTTTGCTTTCATTTTATTGATTACCATACTTGTGGTGCCTTTTAAAGCAAATCATGCCGCATGCGTGCAGATGATCTTCATGTAGTGATGCACAGTGGATTCCCCAGATTCGTCAAAATCGGCCAAAACTCTCCCCAAACAGTCAGATCAATATAGTGAGCAGTATCTCTTTCAGCTATTCAGGGCTAACACCTTTCCAGTTCTCGCTGGAAATACGCTTTTTGAAAACGTATAAAACCGGAAAATCCAGTTTCTTAAAGTAAAACTTTGTTCTTTGTCCCTACAAGATAATAAAAAAAGCCTTAGCTTCTCGGGGGTGCTGCCGCGGACCCTTGCCTTTCAGGTGTTTCACTTTTTTTGTGTGTTAGCCCTGGCTATTCTTACTGGTATGTAGTAAGTCTATGGTTTTGCCATAAAAGACCTAAATTCGTCACACACATGAGATAATCATAGTAATTAACCTTTGATCGTTAATTGTGATCACATTTTTAGAGTAAACATATTAACATTATGTATTATATTTTCATATTCAGAACTTGATGTAGAATATCAATTTTGAATCTGTTTGCACATTTTTTATTTCATGATAACTTTTATGAGCGAACTAATTAATTCATTTTTAAGCCTCCAAGCAGAAATTTAGTGCAATACCAAAGTCCGGCCTTCGTCGAAGATTACTTGCATGCTTGTATTCATGTTTTTAACTCAATCTGAGCGCATCTAAATTGTCCCCCGTGTTGCCTCCCGGCGCACGATTTTGACCCATTTAAAAAATAATTTAAAAATCAACAACACAAGATAGCATTACCTACCTTACATTTTTGCAAAGTTTGAAACTTGCTCTTTCAGAAAATATTTGAAGGAATGTTGTCTTTTGTTGTCTTCACATCCAGTCAAACCACCTCTTTGAAGCAAAAAAACAAAAACAATTTCTATGTCATGGGTTCATCATACACAATGTCATGATCAACACTTTCATTGTCCGAATCATCACCCAAATCATCGTCTATTGGCACAAACTCGTCACCAGAATCTAAAATATCATCTCCACTATCATCATCACTTAGATCAAGATCAGAACCATCCTGAATAACAAGTTCTAGCACTCTTTTCAAGTTAATACGTCTTGTAGCAGAACGATCCGCCATCTTGGAAAAGTCAAAACATGTGGGTCACACACCGTCAAAAATATCAAACATTATTCCCAACAATTGAAGGGAAGGAACTGTTTACAGTCAATAGTACCACTGTAGACAGGCAGAAGTTTACTGTGGGGGTTGTTTCCCTTGGTCAGCGGGGCCATTCACACCGTTAAAAATTCGTTACATACGTCGGATCGTAACATCAGAGGTGCCGGCAACGCAAAGCACAGCTGTCGGATTAGGAAGTCCGATACAACGCGAATGAGTTAATGCCCTTAACTCTAAGTGTCCTATAAGACTTTGAAGCTTTCTCTTCCCTGATCCTGTTATTTTCTGACTAAATTGTGTGAAACAGAGGTGGTTCAGTAAATAAATCATTTCTTTTTTGTTTGTGAATGGTTTTAATCCAATTTTTTTTTAGATGTTCAAATATGAATGCTGATTATGTTAATTGGAAGTTTAGACATTTTTGAAGATTAACCTTAGTTGTAAAAAGCCGTTAAGTGTATTAATTACAGGTGACAGTTTAAAAATAGAGTCAAAACCAAACCAAGGTGTTTCATTCTTTGTATTCATGACAAACAAATAGAACATTCCATTGTTTATGTAAACCTGCACTTTTACTCACTTGTTTCAACTGTCACATATCAACTGTCACATGTCAACTGTCACCCTATAAAAAAAAAAAATAAAAAAAAAAATAAAAAAAAAAACCACACACGCACACACACAGTGTTTATGCACTTTTTTTCCACTTGTTTCAACTGTCACATATCAACTGTCACATTCAAAAAAAAAAAAAAAAAAAAAACACACACTCACACACACACACACACACACACACAACAGTGTTTATGTGTAAACCTGCACTTCTACTGACTTGTTTTAACTGTCAAATATCAACTGTCAAATATCAACTGTCACATTCATAAAAAAAAAACATAAAAAATAAAAAACACACACACACACACACACACACACACGACAGTGTTTATGCACTTTTTTTTCACTTGTTTCAACTGTCACATATCAACTGTCACATTCAAAACAAAAAAACACACACACACACACACACACAACAGTGTTTATGTGTAAACCTGCACTTCTACTGACTTGTTTTAACTGTCAAATATCAACTGTCAAATATCAACTGTCACATTCATAAAAAAAAAAAAACCACACACACACACACACACACACAACAGTGTTTATGTAAACCTGCACTTCTACTGACTTCTTTCAACTGTCACATATATTGTAAGCCTTTTCGCATGGACGCTTTGTTATTTGCTTTTAAAATTTTGTCAGGATTTTAGGCGCAAGCGGGCGTCAGATGTTGATTACGAAAATGCTCCAAAGTTTGCGAATTCTCCAGGTTTTTGTTGTGCTTGCCAGTTGCAACTTCCTTTGCAATCTGTTTATTACACACAACATTTAGAAAAGTGAAGACGAACAAAGATAAAATTTCATGCAAAAGATAGTTAGACAAGAGAGAATTTTTACAACACCAGAGTGAGACGAGTGAGAACTTTGGACAATGCACATAAGGACGGGGTAGCCCACACCAGTTTAACATTTTAACTCAACGTTTATTTAGTTTTTTGGTTTTTTTGTTCCGCCAACTTGTCCAGTTACAAAAGGGAAATAAAATAAAGATAAGAAAATAAATCAGCATTTCAAATATCAACTGTCACATTAAAAAAATTAAAAATAAAAAAAACACCAACACACACACACACACAACCACAACAGTGTCACATCATGGGGGAGAACTTTTTGAGAACAGTTTCTGAGAAAAAATATCCTCAAGTGAGACAGTTCGCATTGACTTTCTCTCGCAATGTACACAATCACTCATTGATCAGCATCACCTTCAAAGCTACAGGCAAATCCAGCTAACTCACAAACGGTTAAGTCAAAAATTCGCTTAGCACACAAAGAAATTCTGGTCCGGAATTATCCCTCTTTATCTATGTGTACAAAGTACCCTGAGCTCGAAATGGGATTTCTCTTACGTAAGTCGAAAGACGGATAGCACACAACAGAAAGTCAGTCCCAAAGACAAAGTTTACTCTATATTTACTACAGCAACTCGAAACACGAAACTTGGCGTCTCACACTAGCGCATTGTGTAACCTTATTCCCTTCTTCTCTACACGGACGCCACACCGACTGGTCAGTCGGCACGCAATAAAGTATGAACTGAAGTTAGGAGGGGGCGAGGAGTAAGGAGGGGGCGAGGAGTAAGGAGAATTATCCAACTCCAAGAAAACACTCTGAAAAAGGTGGGGAAGTGGTGACAAGGCAGTGAACGCACTCACCATGCACTGACATCATACGAAAGCAGCCACACAAACACAGCACAGAGGCAGAGGCAGGTGTGCAGATGCTTTGTGAGAATAAGCGTTGAAAACCAGTTTGAATAAAAAAAAAAACAGCAGATGGAGCCGCATGTCATAATCATTCTTCTTGTCTGGCTTTATTGACTGCATGCCGATCTTGTGGCAGTGACTTTTCACTCTTCAGTCGGACTGTTCACAAACCGCTCTCACTCTCCCTCACTGACTACCCTAAGCCCTACAACTGATCTTTGGAAATTGTTTGGAAGAGTACACCTCTCTATTTCTCTCCAATGCTCTTCCTGCTGACTTCAGTGACACCGGACACCCCACTGAGTTTAGCCAGCTACCCCCCCACCCCCCCCCTCCTCTCTCTCCCCAGCCATGTACTGTTTGGTGCTGTGGCCAGAGAGGTGTCACCGGCTAATTGAGGCCAGCTGCACTGTTCACTCAGAGCAAAACTAGTTGACTGTGTCTAACTTTTGACAAAGCAACACAACTGAAGGGTTCACAGACGTCAATGTCATCGTCGCTGCTACTCAATGGAATGTCCGAAATTCCGGATGAAAAGTCAGATAAATCGGCAGTGTGCACACTTGACACAGAAATGTCACTTTGACCTGAATCTGCTAGGCCTAACACATCAGCAGGGTTGCCGAAGTTCCGAATGTCAGCGCGATCGAATCCATGAAAAGATGATGAAAGATGATGAAGATGAACAATCCAAGTCAGCCATTTTGATCCAAACATTCTCTCGCAAAAAACTCAACTAAAATCGGTCAGGAAAAATAGAAAGGGTAAAAAAAAAACTGAGACAAAAATCACCAACTGTCAGCGGTTGTTGACAAACGAGCACCACTCGCGGTTTTCTTCGTGAAGAGCTGTATTTCCGGGTTATTCCCCTTTAGCCTTAGCTACAGGTACGCGCGCGGTTTCAAGCGGATCAGGATCGTCAGCGACAAGCGGAACGGCGCGGTATAGGACATTAAGAGTTAAACTGTCACTGTCAACCCAGGATCTTTATTATGCACATGCGTAAACACACGGCATGTTATGCAGACACCAAGACTAACTCATAGTTCAGAGAGCTGACTTTAAGTAATAAATCCCTTCGCAAACCCTGGATTCAAACCCATGACAATGACATCACCAGTTTCCGCGCCAGACCAGCTACCGACCGATTGTTTCTGCCCATTAGTCCCTACTGGCCTGATATCACACAATCACACATGCCCCAATCCTTACTGGTACTAAACAAGTCGCATAAGGCGAAATTACTACATTTAGTCAAGCTGTGGAACTCACAGAATGAAACTGAACGCACTGCATTTTTTCACAATGACCGTAGTCCGCCGCTCATGCAAAAGGCAGTGAAATTGACAAGTCTGTTTAGCACGGCAGTGGATGCGCTGTGCTGCATAGCACGCTAAAAATTACTGTACCTCTCTTTGTTTTAACTTTCTGAGAGTGTTTTTAATCCAAACATATCATATCTATATGTTTTTGGAATCAGGAACCGACAAGGAATAAGATGAAATTGTTTTTAAATCGATTTCGGACATTTCATTTTAATCATAATGTTTATATTTTTAATGTTCAGGGCTTGTTTTTAATCCGAATGTAACATATTTATAATATATGTTTTTTGAATCATAAAATGATGAAGAATAAGATGAACGTAAAAAAAATTAATTTTAATTACAATTTTCAGATTTCATAAAGTTCGGTCCAGTAGTTTACTCTGAATCTCTCTACACACACACACACACACACACACACACACCACGACCCTCATCTCGATTCCCCCTCTATGTTAAAACATTTAGTCAAAACTTGACTGAATGTGAAAAGACTAGCCTGATACATGTATCACACAACACATGATCGCCTGTGCACGCATGCCCACAGACACACACCCAAGACACATACACACACAACCTTGCTTGCTGTGAAACACAGGGTACAGATGCTCACCATGTGTATGTTGCTGGGTCATAAACCAAGACTGTGGTGGCTCTTCAGCGACATCAATCTCAATCTTCACCTCCGTCTTCACTGCCGGGTCCTCTCCCTCCATCCTGTGACAAGACAATCATGTAGATTTGAGAGTTACGTCTCACAAAGAGCACCGAATCCCCTACCCTTGGACAGTGGAACCCCCCTTTCTAGACCTCCATAAATCTGAGAATCAGCTAGGTCTTAAAAAGTAGGGAGTCTTAAAATAGGGGTACGTATATTTTCAAAGGCTATGAACAGAAAGTCCGAGAAAGGAGGGCCTTAAAAGGGAGGGGTTTGTAATATGGGGGGTTCAATTTTACAACTATGTGATTTCTGGGTGGAACAAAGGGGTACATTCCCTGTTTGCGCACTTCCTGTACAAATGTTTTTTTCTTGTATGCAGGGTGTGCATCCGGGTGCATTACCTGTAGGGAAGTACGACAATGCTCAATCTCAGCCTTGCTAAATCCCTTGTGACATTGAAAATGCGGTTCGCTAACCTGATGAATTTATTCATTTAAAATTGCAACACTGCTCTTTGAAAAATAAAACAAGTCAAGTGAAGCGCGAAATTAATGCATTTAGTCAAGGCCGTGCCTCAGGAACCGGCGAGTCGATTACGGAGCCCCAAGGCCACAAGCTACATACCTTCATTTTTTTGGTCCGAATTGTTTATTTTAGATTTTCTTCTAAAGTTCAATTCAAAGAACTGTGAGTTTTTCTTTTTTCTTTTAGAATGATCAATGCAGATTAGTTTCAGAAAGACTTAATTGTATTTCGGCAACAGCACGATCACTGATGAGCGACTGACCTAAGCGAGAGTAGCAGTTAGCAGGTGTTAGAGATTCTGTCAAAAGCATGTAATTTGATGTGAAGCAGACTTATGTTTTGATGTCACACGCTTTCCTTATTGCCACTACTAAAGCAAACGTGTGCAATATTGTATGTTACACGCTTTGGAGCATGGCAAAAACGAATTCAAAATCGAAATCGTCCCTCCAAAAGCCCCAAAATGCACACGCGACTTTTATTTCTCCTGCTGTTATCGTTTCTTTTCTTTACAAATTCTTCAAGGCTGAGAATACTGAAAACGGCATCCCAGACGACAGTTTGTTTGTTTGTTTATTTGTTGCTTAACGTCCAGCCGACTACGCAGAGCCATATCAGGACGAGGAAGGGGGGGATGAAGGGGGCCACTTGTCAAGCGATTCCTGTTTACAAATGCACTAACCCATTACTTGTGTCCCAGCAGGCTTTAGTAAAACTAAATTAATACCTACTGGAAGATTACCAGTTTCCAGTATGTTAAAATAGGCTTAACCTATCTACTGCTGGACTTACATCAGAACACTAACAGATTAAACTCTACATGAATCGCGAGACAAGCGGCAAGAGAAGAGATTTTTGGAAAAAATACAGGTGAATGAGCAAGAAGGCAGAAAAAAGAAAAGAATTCATGAAGAAAAAGAGAGCATGACAATCCCAGACGACAGTACTGTTTCCATACGCGAATTTAGCTGCCCTTGGAAAGTGGCTCACTCAGGAGACATGTTAGTCTGAAACTAGAAGGACAGAGTTCTGAACATAGATGACAAAGATCCCGAAAAGAACAAACATTTTGCGGATGCAGACACAGAAAGATGTCATGAAGAATGCGATGCTTCAAAAGATACAGACTGTGATGATGACTGTGACGAATCATTCACATATATACCGAGACGTCATTCATAGCTGTTCGGTCACTTCCACCAAAAAGTAGATCTCTTGACAATGGCTGCTCCTGTGTTTAGGTTTGTCAAGCTTGAGTACGCAAAACGTGTTTGTTCTCTCCTCTGTTGAAGCTGTGAGACATAAATGCTATTCCGACTTGGTCGTGTGAGAGAGTTTTCTTCCACACTTGATTATCTGATGTCTTACTCAGCCTCACGGCTTCGTTAGACAATCAACGTAATCTCATGTGGAAGAAAACGACCAAGTCTGAATAGCAGGTATTGTCATTTGTTTGTAATTGTTTGATTCCATGTTCATTTGTGTATATTCCTCCCGACCTGTATTTCACGTTGCTTGAATCGCGGACGAACTGCAGTGACTCGTGACTGCATGATCGGCAGTGCATGACTAGCCTTGTTGTTGCAATCTCAGTTTGATCACAAAAGTGTTTGGAGTAAAGTAGAATTGAGCAAATAAAAGAAAGGCAGGTTAAGAACAAAAAGAACAAGAAGGGCAAAGCCCATACGACTCACATGCTTGACCTTGACCTTTACATGACCTTGACCTTCAGGATCAAGGTCAAATAACTAAACCTAGCAATGACATCATACACTAAGAACTGCTTTACACATTTTTCCTACCAAAATACATGTGACCTTGACCCAAGGTCAAGGTCATCCAAGGTCATGCAACACAAAGCTGTTAATTCAAGACATAGGAAGTACAATGGTGCTTATTGGCTCTTTCTACCATGAGATATGGTCACTTTTAGTGGTTCACTACCTTATTTTGGTCACATTTCATAAGGGTCAAAGTAACCTTGACCTTGATCATATGTGACCAAATGTGTCTCATGATGAAAGCATATCATGTGCCCCACATAATTTTTAAGTTTGAAACAGTTATCTTCCATAGTTCAGGGTCAAGGTCACTTCAAAATATGTATACAATCCAACTTTGAAGAGCTCCTGTGACCTTGCCCTTGAAGCAAGGTAAACCAAACTGGTATCAAAAGATGGGGCTTACTTTGCCCTATATATCATATATAGGTGAGGTATTCAATCTCAAAAACTTCAGAGAAAATGGGAAAAATGTGAAAAATAGCTGTTTTTTAGACAACATTTATGGCCCCTGCGACCTTGACCTTGAAGCAAGGTCAAGATGCTATGTATGTTTTTTGGGGCCTTGTCATCATACACCATCTTGCCAAATTTGGTACTGATAAACTGAATAGTGTCCAAGAAATATCCAACGTTAAAGTTTTCCGGACGGCCGGCCGGCCGGACGGCCGGCCGGACGGACGACTCGGGTGAGTACATAGACTCACTTTTGCTTCGCATGTGAGTCAAAAAAGTTAATAAGATTATAAAAGAGCTGCATGGGCTTGAACCGGTGACCTCAGGAACCCTTAGCGCAAATCGCTAACGAACCTGAGCACAAATCGCTATCAACTGACCTAAGAATAAAATGAATATCTGCCAGGATAGGGAAAACTTAAGGCAAAGGGAGCCACTAAAATCTAAATTTGTATTTACTTCTACCATAGGCTAATGTTATATGCTTATGAAGTGGTAAGGCATATACGATTTCAAAACGGATAACGTTTTCAGTACCGTCACTGTCCGTTACCATGGAAACGGCAATCTCCAACTGCCAAAATGGGTTGCTAGGAACACGTTTTTTAGCTTCCCCTTAAATCATAGGAATGTGATTTTTTGTATGTAGGATGTAGGAGTCCATAGTTGTGGAATGACAACAGGGATTTTTTCTAGGATGAATAGTTCTGATAAAATATTTTTTTTAGATTTGTTTGTTTGTTTATTTGTTGCTTAACGTCCAGCCGACTACGCAGAGCCATATCAGGACGAGGAAGGGGGGGATGAAGGGGGCCACTTGTCAAGCGATTCCTGTTTACAAATGCACTAACCCATTACTTGTGTCCCAGCAGGCTTTAGTAAAACTAAATTAATACCTACTGGAAGATTACCAGTTTCCAGTATGTTAAAATAGGCTTAACCTATCTACTGCTGGACTTACATCAGAACACTAACAGATTAAACTATACAGTCGAGACCGGATGTAAGAAAGTCGTCGGGACCCACTTTTTGTCTTTCATACATCCGGTCTTTACTAAATCCGGTTAACCGGATGTATGAAAATATTGTGGATTGACTTTCATACATCCGGCCACGCGTCTGTTACTTGATAAAAGTAGGGTTTTTTTCATATCATTTTTGCATTTATTTGTTTTTTTATGTTTAAATGTTTTGATACATCCTTGTTAGAAGAAAAGGTTTGTGAATAACAAGTGGAAAAGTGCATGTACTTACATACACTGACACAGTCAGGACAACCGATACTGAGAAAGAGCAACTGTTTGTGTAAGGAACTGTTCTGCTTTACATAAGGCCGTGCACTCAGTCTCCGCCCCCCCCGTCCCTCTGTGTGTGTGTGCGCGTACGTGCGTGCGCTCGCGCGCACGTGTGTGTGTGTGTGTGTGTGTGTGTGTGTGGCTCAACTGTATTGTGTGTGTTCCCTCCACAACCCTTTTGCGCTTTTGACAATGTTTTTGGGCGTGGAAGCTTTGTAATGACCGTTGGCGTAGCAAATAACATTTTCTGAGTTCTCTCTCTCTCCCCCTCTCTCTCTCTCTCCAAAACGCACACATTTATAACACACACACACACACGCGCGCGCACTGAATACAAACAAGTCGCGTAAGGCGAAATTACTACATTAGGTCAAGCTGTGGAACTCACAGAATGAAACTGAACGTAGTCCGCCGCTAGTGCTAAAGGCAGTGAAAATGACGAGCCTGTTTGGTGCGGTAGCGATTGCGCTGTGCTTCATTGCACGCTTTACTGTACCTCTCTTCGTTTTAACTTTCTGAGCGTGTTTTTAATCCAAACATATCATATCTATATGTTTTTGGAATCAGGAACCGACAAGGAATAAGATGAAATAGTTTTTAAAACGATTTCGGAAATTTAATTTTGATCATAATTTTTATATTTTTAATTTTCAGAGCTTGTTTTTAATCCAAATATAACATATGTATATGTTTTTGGAATCAGAAAATGACGACAAATAAGATGAAATTGTTTTTGGATCGTTTAATAAAAAAATAATTTTAATTACAAGTTTCCGATTTTTAATGACCAAACTCACTCATTCGTTTTTAAGCCACCAAGCTGAAATGCAATACCAAACGCCGGGCTTCGTCGAAGATTGCTTTGCCAAAATTTCAATCAATTTGATTGAAAAATGAGGGTGTGACAGTGCCGCCTCAACTTTTACAAAAAGCCGGATATGACGTCATCAAAGGTATTTATCGAAAAAATGAAAAAAACGTCCGGGGATATCATACCCAGGAACTCTCATGTCAAATTTCATAAAGATTGGCCCAGTAGTTTAGTCTCAATCGCTCTACACACACACACACACACACACACACACACACACAGACACACACACACACACACACACACACATACACCACGACCCTCGTCTCGATTCCCCCCTCTATGTTAAAAGTCGCGTAAGGCGAAAATACAACATTTAGTCAAGTAGCTGTCGAACTCACAGAATGAAACTGAACGCAATGCAACGCAGCAAGACCGTATACTCGTAGCATCGTCAGTCCACCGCGCACGGCAAAGGCAGTGAAATTGACAAGAAGAGCGGGGTAGTACTTGCGCTGAGAAGGATAGCAGGCTTTTCTTTACCTCTCTTCGTTTTAACTTTCTGAGCGTGTTTTTAATCCAAACATATCATATCTATATGTTTTTGGAATCAGGAACCGACAAGGAATAAGATGAAGGTGTTTTTAAATTAATTTGGACAATTTAATTTTGATAATAATTTTTATATTTTCAATTTTCAGAGCTTGTTTTTAATCAAAATATAACATATTTATATATTTTTGGAATCAGAAAAGGATAAAGAATAAGATGTACGTAAATTTGGATCGTTTTATAATTTTTTTTTTTTTTAACAATTTTCAGATTTTTAATGACCAAACTCACTCATTAGTTTTTAAGCCACCAAGCTGAAATGCAATACCAAACCCCGGCCTTCGTCGAAGATTACTTGACCAAAATTTCAACCAATTTGGTTGAAAAATGAGAGCGTGACAGTGCCGCCTCAACTTTCACGAAAAGCCGGATATGACGTCATCAAAGACATTTATCAAAAAAATGAAAAAAACGTATGGGGATTTCATACCCAGGAACTCTCATGTCAAATTTCATAAAGATCGGTCCAGTAGTTTAGTCTGAATCGCTCTACACACACACACACACACAGACACACACACACACACACACACACACACATACACCACGACACTCGTCTCGATTCCCCCCTCTACGTTAAAATATTTAGTCAACACTTGACTAAATATAAAAAGTGAGTTAAACTTAAAACCAGTTTAATGGATTAAAACAACAACAACAACAACAACAAAAAACCTGAGTCACACCCACGACCAATGCCTCTGGTTCTAATTGTACCAAAAAATGCCTTCCATTATTATGGCTCTTCAGTCCAGTCCAGCAGCGCTTTGTCCACAGACGGCAGCTGAGACCTCCGTGTCCGCTTGCTCGTCGTCACAGTATCGCCGCTTCTTGCCTGACGGCAAGATATTTGTTCTTGTCGAGTCTTTCATTATGTTCGACAGCGTTGGCAGGGGGACACCTAAATCAATGGCCATCTGTGTTCGGGATTTGTGTGGACTGTCCTCTACTGCCTTTATGATTTTAAGGCGCCCAGACAATGTCAACACTCTACGTTTGCCTGTAGCTTTCGCTTTGCGGTCCGCCATTTTGCAAATTCGAGTCACTATGGAAGGGAAATTACTCTTACCACACTTTGGTGACTTGGGTCTACTTTCGTTTTTTTACAACCGGTCTTGCAACAACGCATTTGTGCTGCTCGGGACCAGAGATTTGATTTCATACAACCGGACTTTTATACATCCGATTTTCATACAACCGGAAAATTCTAAGTAATAACAAAGAGTAGCTTCTGCCGGGACCCTGCCTACCCCTTTCATACATCCAGACTTTCATACATCCGGTGTTTTATACATCCGGTCTATACTGTACATGAATCGCGAGACAAGCGGCAAGAGAAGAGATTTTTGGAAAAAATACAGGTGAATGAGCAAGAAGGCAGAAAAAAGAAAAGAATTCATGAAGAAAAAGAGAGCATGACAGGAAAGAGGAACCAAAAATCTACCTAACAGCAAACTAGAAAGCTCCTGCGGTTCCAAAAACAGGAGGGGCTTTTAATTTCATAACCGCAGTGCCCCACTGCGGGATTTTTTTTAGATGAATTATCATGTTTTTCAGCACAATTTTAGTAAATATGACCCGCCTGAACAGTTATTTATTAATTTAAAGAAAATTCCTGTTGTCATTCCACAGGTTGTCCTCTGATAAGCATGTCCCTTAAGTTTCATTGCATTCTGAACAGCTGGATTGAAGAAAAACAGTTTCCTAGAAAGCAGGTCATGCAAAAACGCTGAACAGAGAAACAAGGCCGAGAACATTTCAAAGCTCTTTCATTCACCCCAAATCAATGTTAACATAGTTCAGGTATTTTTCACAGACACCTGGTAACTACAGGCTTACCTAAAACCGCCCAGCAGCATTATGCTGCACCCCCTTGTAGTCTGATGAGCTCATCCTGTCTTTTGAGTTTAGCTGCACGCACAGTGTCGCGTCTCTTGTTTAGCTGATCTTTCTTGAACCTGAGGCTGCCAAGAACCCTTTTACACTCCTAGCCTTGTTTAGTCTTTTCATGTTACAGCCTGTTGTAAAGCCGTAGAACTGTGCAGTGTTGAGAGCAGCCGCTGGTTCAAAATTGAATTCCCTAGCCCCTGTGACGACTGCAAACCGTACGCGATTTTTGCATGCAAATTTGTCCTTGAGGCAGCGAACCCAAACGCTGCTGTGGAGACACTCATTAGAGTTTTGGGGTTTTCCTGACACACATCTCTGAAGCAGTTGATCTTTCGTCAGTCTCTGGTAAACTGGTTCTAGAGGAGGATTCAGCTTCTTGAAGTTGAGAGGTGTATGGACGAGTTTTGCGTGTGGTCCTGGGGGCTGGTAGAAGGACCATGACGCGGCACCATGGGGGCACAAGTCATGCTGTGGCTTGTCATCTGTTGAGAAGTCGTGACGCAGAGATGCCATCACTGCCCGTTTCATGTCTGCAACAGTCTTACCCCCCCCCCCCCCCCTAATTGCCCGATTATAATATATCGTCAACTTCCTGATTGTATTCAGAGTCAGCTGATCATACCCTCGCCCTCCCAAAGTGATTCCTTTTTTTGCGGCAGTCTGTCACAAGGTTGCGAAGCGCTGTTACAAGACGCTTGGAAACGTGATTGATGTACTCTTCTTTTTCGATGGTTACTTGATCTCCATAAGGCTTTACTTTGGAAAGTTCCTGGAAGGTTTTTGTGTCACCGTCTGACAGGATAACTGTGTATCGCAGATTGTGCTGCGACACTGACCTGCCCCACAGAACCCGAGCCGCCTCGACTTCCATGATGCCACTGGAACCTAAAAATAAAACCACCGTTTCAGTCAAAGTCAGCCACTGAATAGCAAACACACAAACACACACAAACACACACACACACACACAAAAGGCAATCAGCCACATATCTACCAACATAGCAGGGATGTTCCTTGGATTTTGTCCTTATAGGACAAATGTCCTAGCCTTGCTGAAAGTATAGGACATTTGTCCTGAACTGTAAAAAACAATCGGTCATTTCACGTTTCGGTTTGCTGAAATGCACACTGTGCAAAATATCAGTTTTCTCTCGCCATCGAAATTTAGCCATGGATAAAGTTTAAGCCATGAACTTGATGAAGGCACAAACGTCCGTGGTGGTGTCGTCGCCGTTTTCGTACTCACAGTTACAGTGGGTCCGGTCACAGTCACATTTGACGACTGATCATGATCTGACTGTCGAAAACACAGCTTGGGTTGGTCCTTGTCCGGTTTCAATTTCTTCGCAGGCGGCATGATCGCATTCGCAGTTTCTAGAATCTATACAACCGGAAGTTGAACTTTCGGAAATTCTTAAACTGCGCGGTCTTCAAACGGCGAAGTTACTAAACCAAACAACAGAAGACGTTGCCGATTCGGAGATTAGGAGACGTATCATCTGATGCCTGATCTAAATAAACGGATCAATGTTGCCATGTCCGACGTGGCAATAAAACGATCGGTCAGTGTCCGTCTCTGACATAAACTTATCGGACATTTGTCCGCCAGAGACACAAGGTACCGGTCATTAGACCAAGGTATCCGGCCCAGGGCCGAGGGCCGACCCCTGGGAACATCACTGACATAGACGCTATTATTGCTTTTGTTCAGTACATGTATTACTATGCATGGATTAGTACCCAAACACACACACACATGCACACACACACACACACACACACACACACACACACACACACACACACACACACACAAACACACACACACAAGGCAATCAGCCACAGATCTACCAACATAGACGCTATCATTGTTTTTGTTCAGTACATGTATTACTATGCATGGATTTGTACCCAAACACACACAAATACACAAACACGCACAGACACACACACACACACACTTCACATAGACAGCGCACACAAAACACTGACACACATTTTCACAAACACTTACAGATCTATGTAAAATTCAAACACAACACACTATCATCCCATTTCAACAAACGTCTTCACAAACGCACCATACACACATACTGTTTAGATCTACGCACTCACCTGCACAATTCTTGTCACAGATGTCCAGTTGTTTTACTAGCCAGGCAGCATACTCCAGGGGTTTCTCCTGGAGAAGTTTGTTTCCAGTTGTCTGGCAAACGTATGACAGTAGTTGCACATAACATGAGCGTCAAAGCAAATTCCAGTCAGCACGTCTAGACTACAGCACACCCTATTCCAATGTGGGACGAGTGCCCCCTGGTCAGCCATGATCCGTCGTAGCTTACACTGATATCAAGAACATCATCAGACAGTGTCATTCCATTGTGCGTTGCGTGTATCTGTCTGACCTGACGGACAGCCTCACTGAATACTTTCTCCTCCAGTAGATCTACATCAAGTCGTTGATAGAGTTTATCAGCTTTCTTCTGGAAGGTTTTGTGATCCATGCCTACCAAATCTAAACTTTCACAAAATGTGTTAAATTGTTGAGCACCTAGCCCACATATCAAGGAGTCTGGACGAATAAACGGCTTGCCTGATGAGACCATAATCCGTTTGACCGCTTTCTTTGGAAGCAAGGTATCCAGCGGTACCTGGAACAACTTCCTCACACGTTGAACAAGAGACATGCGCGTACACTGCAAGGCCGTGTCCCTGTTTTGAGTCTGGGCATGGTGACAGCGTTGGCTGTTTACATTGCGGACAACAAAGTTCGTTTACAAGTCAATACCATCAAAGGTTTCCAAATCAACAAGACATCTCCTTGTTTGGGAAGCCTCTGGACCTGTCGCTTTTGACCAGTGGCTGCTGTGTAGGCCTATGTGTTCGTCTTGAATTGTTTTAGCGTCAAACCGCCAAGAACACATTCTCAGTCCTGACGCAGAATTTGATCTGCATGCCACAGCGGTCGATCCAGATTTTGTGCGCTTGGTCACCGATTGTGTTTTAGTTGTTCTCTTGTCTCTGCAACTCTTCAGTTGTTGTCTTCTCGTACACTTGCCTTTATGATGTGTTTTTCGGAGCGTTGATCTTTTCACACGTGCCATTTTTCTAAGCAAACTCAGTCGAAAACTAAGACGTGAGCAGACGACTTTTAAAACGCGAAAAGCCACGCGAGCCTATCTGACCAATCGTGGCCAGGTATTTACGTCATACCCCCGTATATGGAAAGTGTCTGTGGTTTGCTTGTTTGAAAAATAGGGGGGTTTCCCCAGGAGAATCCATATTTAACCGAAAATAACCGCCGAATGACACAGGGGAGAGAACTGCTGTTCAAACGGTATACGACGTTCCCGCGTTGGGCGAGCAGAAATGTCTGTTGTCAAGGGTTGAAAATCGGAATTTTTATCGGAAGAGTGAATGAAAAGACAGAAAAATTCGCCGGGTTGGTGCAATGAAATATGTTTTTAGAGACTTTGATGAATTTGTATAGTGTAATCATATGCATTTCATGAAAGTAGACAGATTGAAAGGTGCAAAACTGCTAACAACTCAAAATGGCTGTTTAAGTCCCATCACTCTAAATTTCAGTGGCGCACTTCGCCTTAAAGAACATCTAAAATAGTAATTTGTGAGGTAGCGGTGACTGCCAGTTGCCAAGGCTGGGGGCTCCGGTGTAGCAATGTGAGATTAATGACTGTCACCTTTCTGACTCGGCCTCGTTGATCTTGTATAAACTCCTGACTGAACAAAAAAAACACCCTTCCAACTGTGGCTCGGGAACTGGCGAGTCCCCGAGTCACTGACCGACTCACCAGTTCCCGAGCCACTGTAGTGAGCCAGTTACGGAGCCCTCAGGCTCAGGGACCGACTTTCTCTACAAGCTACCTATATTTTTTTTTAATCCGATTTGTTCATTTTATTTTACGATTTTCTTCTAAAGTTCAATGCAAAGAACTGATTTTTGCTATTTTTTTTTAGAATGATTCATGGAGCTTAGTTTCAGAAAGATCTAATTGTATTTTGGAAACAGCACGATCACTGACCAGCAACTGATGTAACTTTTAGAATGATTCATGGAGCTTAGTTTCAGAAAGACCAAATTGTATTTTGGAAACAGCACGATCATTGACCAGCAACTGACGTAACGAGAGTAGCGGTTCGCAGGTGTCAGAGATTCTGTCAAAGCAAGCAATTCGATGCAAAGCAGACTTATGTTTTGTTGTCATTTGTTTGTTTTCGTTTGCTTCCATGTTCATTTGTGTATATACCTCCAGACCAGTATTTCACGTTGCTTGGTTCGCGGACGCACTGGAGTGACTTGTGACTGCATGACTAGCTTTGTTGTTGCAATCTCAGTTTGATCACTAAAGTGCTTTGGAGTAATTTTAGTAGAATCGAGCAATTAAAGAAAGGCTGGTTAAGAAGAAAACGAGAGAAGTTAATAAGATGATCAAACGTTTGTTGTTTTAAGTATTCGCTGCATGGGCTCGAACCAACAACCTCACACATGAGAGCAAATCGCTAACAAACCCGAGCAAAAATCGCTACTGAACCTGAACGCAAATCGCTAACAACTGCAGAGCTAAGATGAATATCTGCTGGATAGGGAAAACTAAGAACGTCTAATTTGTGAGGTACTGTCCGCAACTGCCGGTTCCCGAGCCACTCCGGTTTTTGTTTCCTTTTGGCAAAAGCTATACACACTCCTAGTGTATACAGGATCGATGGGTCTGTATACACTCTGATAATGAAAAGCTAGAGTGTTACACATTTCTTAGCCAATGAAATTTGTTTGTTTGTTTGTTTGCTTAACGCCCAGCTGACCACGAAGGGCCATATCAGGGCGGTGCTGCTTTGACATATAACGTGCGCCACACACAAGACAGAAGTCGCAGCACAGGCTTCATGTCTCACCCAGTCACATTATTCTGACACCGGACCAACCAGTCCTAGCACTAACCCCATAATGCCAGATGCCAGGCGGAGCAGCCACTAGATTGCAAATTTTAAAGTCTTAGGTATGACCCGGCCGGGGTTTGAACCCACGACCTCCCGATCACGGGGCGGACGTCTTACCACTAGGCCAACCGTGCCGGTTTGTTAGTGTTTGCTGTTGTCGATTGTTTACATCCGTGTGGTACAGATGGGTAAACCGGAACCATATGTCTTTGTTATTGCCAATATGCTTTTGGATATTAGCAAAAATGTCCGACTTCCGTAGCATTATGCTTTGATGATGATGTTGAGACCATCCAATCACAGCCCCCAAATTCCCCCACGTGTTCATCAGAATAGCTATATTGCCGGATAATGTCAAAGTAGTCGAGTCTTTTGAGAAATCTACCACTAATGTAACGAGGAAAAATACATCAAAATCTTTACTGAATTTAGTAAAACTAATATCCGGAAACATTCCTTTTCTAACAGAGTTGCACCATCATGGAACACACTGTCTGATGTTAAAAATGCATGAACCATTAACACTTTCAAAAATCTGCTGAACGTACAAAAACTTATGACTGAGTCTCTCTATTTGTACAATAATTGATATTGAGTTAACAATTTTGAGCATGTTAATATGATTGAAAATGTAGTCGCTGGGTAGATCCAGCGACAACATTCACAATCTTTCTTTCTTTATTTGGTGTTTAACGTCGTTTTCAACCGTTCAAGGTTATATCGCGACGGACATTCGCAATCACAGTGTTGGCTTGTTTCATAGTATGATTGTGTGAAGTGGTTGTCTCCCTTGGGTTGTTAGCACAAACAAATTCAGAACATAAATGGATTTATGGGAAACCATAGAGGAAAAAAAAGCGTCAAAACAAAAGTAACAGATGGCACAAGGGGGATAACCCCACATCCCTTTTGTCTCATTTGTTTTGTAATGTGTTGTCTTTCTCTTCGTATAGTAAGTCCAGTCTCTTTGCGTCACTGTATAGTTATTTTCTACCCTGACCACAAAAAACAAAAACAAAATACCTACCTACCTACCTACCCTATTTTTTGTAGCCATGTTACCAGAAACATACACATTTTTTTTTTTTTTTGGCCTTATGATCCCCCAAATGTTTGCAGTGAATGACCCAAGACACCAGCAAAGAAAAGGGTCACAACACTGCCAGTGTTATATTTTACAGTACAGTGGGACATGAGGAGACACAACATATTTCTGCTAATTTATCAAACTCCATTAAAAAAATTTTTTTTTTAAAAACTTCAGAGTTCAACAATACAGTGGTCAGTGGTCTTACCCGTCTCCTCCTCCGCCAGACCAGTGAGAAAACCCTGCTTCAGGTTGGCTCTTGGTGGTCTTGAGCTGGTTATGTTCCCACTCTTCATATCTAAAAAGACAATCCCACAATGTTTTGATAAAGTGATGTGTGCTGCATCATGGTGTGAATCCAAATTCATTGTCAAGACACTGAAATAGGCCTACTGCTTACAGTCTTTGAGACAAACATCAACACAAATGCAAATCCAGATACTATGAAACCCTTACAAGAGGTCTGTTCTAGAAAGTGTGTTCCAGCTCAACATTGCACAGTAATAAATTTTTTTTTTTAAATATGAAAAGTCTTTCTTTCTTTATTTGGTGTTTAACGTCGTTTTCAACCACGAAGGTTATATCGCGACGGGGAAAGGGGGGGGGGGGGGGGGGGGGGAAAGGGGAGATGGGATAGAGCCACTTGTTAATTGTTTCTTGTTCACAAAAGCACTAATCAAAAAATTGCTCCAGGGGCTTGCAACGTAGTACAATATATGACCTTACTGGAAGAATGCAAGTTTCCAGTACAAAGGTCTGTCAAATGGTTGTGTGATGTGTCTAGTGTGTTGGCGAAGTGTTTTGTGCTTGTCACCTCTCGCTTTCAGCCCTCGCCGCTGGCTAGCACCGTCCTTTTCATGACAACGCGAAAAGAGAGCAGCTTGCGTCAGTCTCTCCTGCCAGTACATAACCTCTCCACAGCAAGCCCTTTGTAGTGCCTCCATCGTGGCGACAGGCGTGAACTGGGTACCGAAAGGCCCCAGGCTGAACTACAAGGACTCGGAGGAGGTTGGCCCCTAGACGTGTGGCATGCAGGCCCACCGGCGTGTGGATACGCCCTGGTGCCCACGAACCAACCCCCAACTATGGGTTAAATAGCCGGGCAGGACAGGCTCGTCAACCCTGGAAGGCAGCTGTCCTAGGAGAAGATCACTCCAAAATTAAAACGAGGGCAGAGGAGGCTCACTATCCCTGCAAGGAAACTCCTCTAGGAGAAGGACCACTCCAAATTTAAACCCACGAAGTCCCCCGAAGACGGAAGACATCGGCCATTAGGCGGGGAGCAGACCGGATGTCTACGCTTACTACGACAAATGATTGTGTCTAGGTCCAGTACAAAGGACTTAACATTTCTTACATACTGCTTGACTAAAATCTTTACAAACATTGACTATATGCTATACAAGAAACACTTAACAAAGGTAAAAGGAGAAACAGAATCCGTTAGTCGCCTCTTACGACATGCTGGGGAGCATCGGGTAAATTCTTCCCCCTAACCCGCGGGGGGTAATCTGCCGTGTAAAGACAGAAGGAAGTAAGTCCATGAAACATAGTTTCGAGAAAATCGACATTTTCTGTTTGCATCACTGTTTTGGAATGAAAAGCTTTAATTTAATGATTTATTTGTTTGCTGATAACATTATTGTGCATTTCTGCTATGAATATTAAAACCCTCATTTGATTCATCACTTAGAAATAATGATTTTTGTGGACTTACTGCCTTTTACCGAATTAATTCCCTAAACTCATTCACTCAAAAATAATGGTAAAAGGCAGTAAGAGGACATATACTGCTTTCTGCCAAATTATATCCCGACTTAAATCTTATTTTTTTTAAATGGCAAAAAGAAGCATTGGACTTACTGCTTTCTGCCATATTATATCCTGGCGTTATATCTGGCTGAGAAAAGGGCATAGAGCAGCAAGTGGACTTTCTGCTTTCTGCTAATTTATTATCTCAAAAAATTGAAAGTAAAAGAAAATACATGCAACACTGCTTTTGGAACTTTTGCAAAAGTGACTTCACGTCCAGTGATTTCGTGAATTTCTGAATGCACAAACAACTTCCTTGGTGAACAATTGGTTTTATCCTTTGTGATTAACTGAGACAAATGTTCCCGTTTTCTTAAATTTCAACACATGCTTAAGTTAGTCTTTGTCTTGGTTCCTCGTTTTGCTTATCATTCTGTGGTCGCTCACTCATGATTAACTTTATTGTTAATCCGTTCTTGTGTCATTGATATCGTTTAAAAAGACCATTATTTTTAATACAAGTCTGATACTCTCTTTTGATATTCACAAGACAAATATTGATTTGAACGCAAGTATTTTAACATTAAAATAAAAATCTAAGAAAATGTTTACACACACACACGCTTTTTTCTTGCTGCTTGTCTGTAACACACACACACACACACACACACACACACTTTTTCTTTCCTTCTCACTGTCTTTCTCGCTTTCGTTTGCTAATAAGAATTAGAATCCAAGATCTGACAATAAGACGTTTTATTTATTGAGTTTGACTAACGATTTCCAAAGGACACAAAATTAAAGCAACAGCATGACAAAAATAACTAGTGTGTCAAGCCGCCATTATTCCAGAATTAAGAATAGGTCATCGTGCAGTCTTGATTTCCAAAGTACACAAAATTAAAGCAACAGCATGACAAAAACAAGAAGGGCAAAGCCCATACGACTCACATGCTTGACCTTGACATGACCTTGACCTTCAGGGTCAAGGTCAAATAACTAAACCTAGCAATGACATCATACACTAAGAACTGCTTTACACATTTTTCCTACCAAAATGCATGTGACCTTGACCCAAGGTCAAGGTCATCCAAGGTCATGCAACACAAAGCTGTTAATTCAAGACATAGGAAGTACAATGGTGCTTATTGGCTCTTTCTACCATGAGATATGGTCACTTTTAGTGCTTCACTACCTTATTTTGGTCACATTTCATAAGGGTCAAAGTGACCTTGACCATATGTGACCAAATGTGTCTCATGATGAAAGCATAACATGTGCCCCACATAATTTTTAAGTTTGAAACAGTTATCTTCCATAGTTCAGGGTCAAGGTCACTTCAAAATATGTATACAATCCAACTTTGAAGAGCTCCTGTGACCTTGACCTTAAAGCAAGGTAAACCAAACTGGTATCAAAAGATGGGGCTTACTTTGCCCTATATATCATATATAGGTGAGGTATTGAATCTCAAAAACTTCAGAGAAAATGGGAAAAATGTGAAAACCAGCTGTTTTTTAGACAACATTTATGGCCCCTGCGACCTTGACCTTGAAGCAAGGAGAGAAAGGGAGAATGTACGTTCTGGCTCACCGATTCCGACAGACCCTAAATATTAACGCAAAATAGGCTTCTGGACTAAACTTTTACTAAAATGAAACATGCGACAAAATCAGAAAAATACTGCATAAATCCATACAAAAAAAATACAGTAAAGTAAGGTTGTTTTGAACCAATGCCGGGTCTGTCGGAATCAGTAACCCAGAACGTACATTCCCCCTTTCTCTCTGTGCAACGCTAAATTTAGTTTCCATTGAAATATTAACTAGTTGCAGCCAGCGTGTGTTTCGATCCAATCTGCCCGTCGGTCGGCAAGCCATAACTACCGTATTGATCTGGTAAAAACAAACAGCAAGCCTGTCTTCTATATTCCTCCAATGGCAAGACAAGATTAAATCATGTGATAGCAACAGTTACGTCACGTCCGCCCAACACTTGGTATTGATTGTAACATAGCCGTAGTGATTTTGTCATTTCATTCCGTAGTCGCCCACCGTGCAGTTGTGTTTTCTGTGAGAGTCAAGATAGCATTTCTGAAGAATTAGAGAGAGAACTTCTTCCTCAAGATATGGATCAACAAAGCAGATGGAGTGTAGAACAACTTGGTATCATTGAGGAGCATATATTTCATCATAATAATTATGTTGATGTATTGAATAGAATGAAAAGAGAAGGGCCATCAGAAAGTAGGAAACTACCTAGATTTCTCTCCCAACCAAAAAGAAAACTGACATCTCTGTATGGGGAGCAGGTGAAAAAACGAAAGGTTATGTCACCAGAAGAACTCCATCAATACTTGCAGTCAAAAGAGGTTGATGTGAGTAAGACAGTTAGGAAAGAAGTTTTCTTTTTTTCCTCAGAGAAAATAGGGTCATCAGATGCTGCTATTGAAAAGCTGAAGGAAGGATACAGGCAGATTCAAAGACAGGAGGCCACCAGTATGTGTTTTAACCTTCAGTATGGTTCTCTTCTGGATGCATCTTTCAAATTCTTTCAGGAAGAAAAGGAACGAGGAATTCACAAAAACAAGTGGGAAGAGTGGTTGCAGGCAAACATTGGCATCTCACCAGCTTATTCACGCAAACTGAGAGAGATTGCTCGTTTGCTGAAACCATACTTTAGCAGGTTTTCTACAGTTGGTCTGTCTTTCATTGAAATCTACTCTCTGAGAAAAGATTTGAAGACAATGTTTGAAAGTAATGAGGAGATCAGAAAATATTGGACTTCTCCCATGCAAGAACCACTACAACTCCAAACACGATCCTCTCAGGTAGAAAACACTCAGTTGTGAGAAGTCAGTCACGGTTGAGTAGAGCGCTCCAGCCTGGAGCGCCAGGTCTTTGTATTGCCTGCTATTGATGTTTCTTCCAACCCGTCACTACACTCAGTTGTGAGAAGTCAGTCACGGTTGAGCAGAGCGCTCCAGCCTGGAGCGCCAGGTCTTTGTATTGCCTGCTATTGATGTTTCTTCCAACCCGTCAAACAACTTCTAAAGGCTGCCTTTTCAGGCGGCCGCCGAGTGCACTTTATGCAAATGACTTGTTTATTGAATCAAGCTTTGACAAGTGTACTTGGTGGCTGCTTTGAAACTCAACAAAGCCTAGTACTCCCCTTTCACAAACACTTCCCAAACGCAAGCAACTTCCTTTTCCCCGCTGCAGTCAAAACAAAGCTGTCATAGCGGGTTTTCCCGATTGACAAAAATTCTTATTACACACCCAGACTATTTGGAGCCGCGTTTATTCTCCAGTGTCCAATTGCATAAGAATATTCTGGTGATGAATAAACGCGCTTTGTGTCATTAGCATCTAAAGATTTCTTGTTTACAATAGTTGTGTTGATCTGATGAAGCGCGGAACTGATCTTAGGGTTGTCATGGTGAAACACTCGCTTCTGAAACAGTGCTTCCTTGTAGTTATCATGCGATATGCTCGACTTTACAACCTGTTTGCTTACACCCTTTGCTTTTTTAACCACCCCTTTCTCACTTGCAACACTGTACATCTTTGCACGCAATCCAACATACTCCTTAATTATCTTCCCATTCATTTCATCTTTCATCTTTCCAATAACCTTCTTGTTAACATTTGAGTGCAATGGTGATTCTTTAGGGTAGTCGCAAGTGTCATAAAAAGAATCTTTTCCTTTTACTGCAGGACTTTCAGCTTCTAGATCTTTGTAAACGTCATCCGCTGGAATGTCAAGTAAGAATGAATCTGTGTCTGTGTAAAGTACTCTCGATTTGGGATATCTTGGTTTCAAATAATCATACAAAAACTCAAGCATCAACAGTTTTGACAACTCTAGCACAGTAAAGCCTATGAATACTGGTTTGTCAAGCTTGACTACAAGTTTTTTCATTAAGATACCATACAGCTGTTCATGAAAGTATTTAAAGTCTTGATACTGTGGTTTGGATGTCAGCTTGATGGCCTCATTTTCTCTTGTAACAAGTCTAACATCCTTTCTCTTGTGTGGGTTTTCCATTGTCTTACCAAAGCAACTGTTGTTCATCAGTTTAAAAAAGTCTTTCTCTGATGCATCAGCGGCTTTGGTTCTCAGTTCTGTGTTTTTCATGATGTAAGGTTTCATAAACTGTTCTTGATCAAATAAAATTATACGATGAACAGCCTTCAAAATTAATCCATGTCTAATGTAAAACTGTAACAGTCTGTAGTGACACACATACTTCTTTTTGTGAAACAGATTGGGCACCAGCTTTGGAGGTTCTCTTGGGTTTACTTTTAACCTCTCAGCCGCTAAAGGATAATCATTATGTAGATCATGAAGTGATAGTGGATAGTCTAAGTCAACTTCTAGTATCCATCCCTTTCGACTGTCTGGGCCTGCTTTTAATATTGTCAGCACAACACATTGTGAAAATGGTCCTGAATAGATCTTAAAGTTCCGAAGTGGAAGCGTCTGACACATTGCCCAACCATACAAATTGTTTGCATCTAGATACATGATGTAATTAGAAGGTTTCATAGGATCAAAGTCGTCCAAGTATTTGTTGTTGGCTTTGCAGTAATTGTGTGAAGCCATACTGATTCCTCCACGTAGTCCATTTTCAATCATCTGAAGTGTAGGTAGATCTGATAGCAAGTCAATCTTTACTCCTGTAAATCTAAGAAATGCATCCCAGCTCATGCCTGGTGCAGATATGTAATGTGAAGGATCTAGATTGTAGTGCTTCATACATGTTCTTCTGTAATTCTCAAATATATTTGCAAGTAAACAAACATCAGCCAACAAATATTGATCATGATAATCACCCATTGTATTACATCCTAATTTATTCCATGCAGTCTTAGCGTGTTCATAGTCTTCGTCACTTATACCTTTACCCTTCAGCCGTGAGAAGTAAGCATCCTTTGGTGGTAACTCATCTTCATCAAACCTCTCCCACGAATCCATGTATTCATATGGATAGACTCCCTTTCTAACTAAGTCACTGTCAAAGTACTTACATGTGATTGGGAAAGCAGTTAGTGATGAAGATAAAGACTCAAGTGTTCCCATCAGATGTTGAGCAGAATCGTAGAAGTATAAACTATTCAGAGTAAAGGCCATGTACTTTTCTGAAGACTGCGCAATGCATCTTGCTTTGTATTCATCAGTTACTGCCTGCATGATCAGATGTGAATCATAACCGCGCAAGTTATGGAAGAAGATTGGAAGCTTCCAAGTCTTAGGATCAAACTTTAATTGTAGATTACATTTGCTGTGTGCTGCTCCTCGGAACTGCCCACTTACATGATCATGATCTCTTACTATTGGATTGTCTGTGTTTGGTGTTAGACTTTGTTCGCATATCCAACACTGTGTGGTAGAGTTAAACTGTTCTTGGTCTTCAGGTTTCATAACAATGTCTGAAAGATTCAGTTGTTTGGAGCAGTCATTTCGCACTTGGTTCATTTGCTGTAAGAAGTTCTTTGCTGCATTAGGTCCTCTGTACAATTGCGGTTTAGAATGTTTACCATCTGAACTAACAACAATAAATGCATATGAACAGACTTGATGATTACTTAGAGTTACTGTTTTAGGTAGGTCTTTTGGTAAAGGTCCTTCATATGGCACAATGATAGATTCAAAGTCAGCATAAACAACATAAGGACTTTTCTGTAGTTTGCATACATTCTTAAAATACACTTTGCTGTCTGGCGGTGGTGTTGTTAACTTCACAACCGCATCATCAACGCTCTTACAATGTTGCTTGTGTATAAGTGCTGCATGAATTGATGGAATACGCAAGAGACATCGCCTACAAAAGTCTTGTTTACTATTGTGATTGCTTGTGCTCGCCATCAGTCTACTCATTGTACGAATCAAAGTGTAATGATATTTTACACCATCAGTCATTAGTAACATGTCAACATGGTTAGTATCACAATCACCAATCGTTGGTGAGTTCTTTGATATTCTGACTGGTTTCAGTTCATCTTCCTCATCCCACGTGTAAACATTTACGGTGATGGGTTTGTTTTGCTGTTCAAATTTGTCAATGCTTGTAATGCTGACAGGAAATTCAATACCAGTAAAGTTTAGTTTATTTCTGTATGCATGATAGTTAGACACTCTTTCTGCATTTTTCTTTACACTGTACAGTCTTGCCAGAACACACCACATAAAACATTTGTCATCATCATTCTTTATGTTCAGCACAGCACGTTTTTTGACAAGAGCAGGAGGTAAAGGTATGTAACTTCTACCTCTGATGGGGGCAAATTTACTTAGCTTCAATTCTATTTTTAGAATTTCACCTTCTGACCATCCGGATCCTTTCATCTTTGCATCCTCTGCAGCTTGCTCAAACCGTTTCATCATTTCATCTGCCCAGTTTCCATTCAATTCTGCCATAGAATTAAGTGCTAGTTGTCTGGTTGAAACATGAACTTCTAGCACCTCATCACTGACTGTTTTGTATTTTATTAAACTGACTATCTGCACTTTTACTGGAGGTTCAATCAACAAATTGTTTGGAATTTGTTCAATGGCGTCTTGCACACTGGACTGCACATTTTGAGGATCCGTTACTTGTAATTCAACGGTGTCAAATACTGTCGATAAAGATTCTAATACAGAGTCTTCCATCGCTGTGAGTTTGATTTTATAACTCAAAATAAAAATATAAATTAAAAAAAATGAAGTTGCTTCCATTTTTGTTAACACTATAAAATCTGAAATAAAAAATCATTTAACATTTGTACCACGTGGAACTAATTGTAATTCCTCTTTTACAAAGGCTCTTTGCGGTGCTGGTTCTCTCAAGTAATATATAGGTGGATTTGTCTCTACTACTCTCTTGATTTCATGAATGTCAATACTCCAGATTGGATCCGTTGCACGCTTCCTGCTGTCACCCTCAGCTTCACCGGGTGCATATAAATATCTGACTTTCTGATTGAAAGGTAGTAATGCCACTGGTGTTGTTGACTTTGGAGCAACAGGTATTGTTTTCTGTTTGATTGCATCAACTGGTCTTAACCCTGTAGCTTTAAATACCTCCAGATTCATTGCTCTAAGTACTGATGGTAATCTTTTGACCCATTCAGTGTTACGCAATTTACTTTCTGTGTCCAAAAATTCCTGATGGTACTGATATGAAAACAGTTTTTCTGCCAACTGTTTGTTAAAGCTCTCAACAATAGCCTGTGACCTGTGGTTTCCTGGAATACCTCTCTTCACTGTAACATGATGTTTTAACAGAAGCTGGTTGACAGCTCCTTTAAACTCCTTACCATCATCGCACTGAATCATTCTGGGATACTTTAGTGGTCCACGTCTGTAAATTTCTTGCAGGGCAACAGCTGTAGCTATAGCACTTTTCTCTGTCAACGGTTCAGCATCTTTGTATCTTGTTGCAACATCAACTACAGTCAGTGCATACTTATATTTCTTCCTTCTGACTGTGTCATGCGGTAAATACAGCAGGTCTATTTGATGAGTGTCATTCGGTTTAATGTTAACAAAGTGTGGTCGTGTAATTTTTCTTGGTGCAGGTAAATAGATCTGCCAAACTGCCTGCTTTGACAACCATTTCTTTGCTATATCTTGAGAAACACCTGCTGCGTCACTGAGCTTGTCAATAGCAGTTCTTCCTTTCCAGTATCCTTTTGGGGAATAATATATTTTAGATAACAAAGCATCACTCATGGTTTTTTAAATGACAGAATATTAAGATTTGACAGCACGCGCAATAAAGTAAACAACAGCCATACCAATAACAATGAAAACAATCTCGCCCACCTTCTGCTCTTCTGAAGGTTGATAAAAGTCACCCAGTTTTGGAGGAGCACTTGTCTTCATTTTCTTTCCAGTTACAAGATAGTATTCTTGAATGGCTGCATCAACATTGGCAAAGGTTTTGTTTGCATGTCCTTGCTGCCTGAGTTTATCATTCATAAAGTCTAACTGCGCAATTCGTTTCTTCTCGTATTCATCCTGTGCTTTCGCCAGTTGTTCCATGGCTTTGTTGTGCCTTTCCCTCTCTTCACCATTTTGCAGTTTAGAAAACAAATAGTTGCTGCCAGAAAATGCAAGCGCATTTACAATCGCACCTCCCACCATCATAACCAAGCTAGCCATTTTATTGTCTTACATGTTTATATTTTCTGGAATAATTCCTTGCTTCACCAAAAAGTCTTTTGTTGCAAAGGAAGCTGTCACAACACCAATTAGTTTAGCACCGTCTTCGAAGTCTAACTTTCCCAAGTCGGCTGGTTTCATTCTGAGGAGACTTTTACCCAGCATTGTGTAACCTACACTCAAGCCTCCAATCACTGCAGCGTGATAAACTAGATTAACTATTGTCTTTTCAGAACTCATTTTTATGTTATCAAAATTAAAATATTAAAATTATTCCATATGAAATGAATCCACTGCAGGTACTGCTGTGGGCTTTGTTATTGTTTGTACTGCTTTGTTTGTTGGTTTTGGTGTTTCTGATTTTGGTGTTTCTGACACTTTATATTTGCCTTGCCAAAGTTTGTAAAGCAAGTATCCACCTCCTCCAACAACAGCTGCTACAGCTACTTTTCTGTATGATAGAAATGAAGATTTTAATTCTTGATCAGTTTGTGTGACCTTAGTCACTTCAGGAATGTTTGGTGTCTGCTCAACTTCAGACATAATGTTCTGCTTTGCCTTTTGATTTAACTTTTTTTGTCTGTTCCATTCGGCTAGTTTTTTTCCTGCTTCTACTCTACCAGGTTTCTTTGTCACTGTGTTCACTTCTGGTATTTTCGTCTGCTCCACTGTCTGCTTCAACTGATCTGTCATCTTTTTTATTCTGAAAATTAATGTGTTTGAAAGTAATTAATCCAGCAACAAATGGTACTAATAAAGCACCAAATCGATAATACAGGTCACAGGCAAGAGATTCGAGGGACTTGGAAACAACAGGGTCATGAGTTAGATCATGTGTTAAGTCTTCCTCCGAGTCGAGAGGTGTAAAATGTCCAAAAATCTTTGTGTACAAACCTATAACAGTCTGTCCAATACTTCTAACCATCTTAGAACCAAGCACTGATTCATACCGTCCATGATACTTCTCTATATCTTCTGAGGAAAGATGTTGTACTTCTTCCACAGTTAACTGCTGCCCAAGGTAGTGTTTTGTTTTTCCACAAACAGCAAGTGAATACAATCTTTCTTTTTTATCAGGTATAGTCCTACTGTCACAGATTTCAATATCTGTAGCAGTCTGCATCAGCAATTCATCACAGTTCATTTTATTTTGATGCAGAATAAAATTAAAATCTAGTAATTAAACTTGAGTAAGAACTTGGGTAGGAACTTAACAAGAACTTAGGTAGGAACTTAAGTAAGAACTTAGGTAGGAACTTAACAAGAACTTGAGTAAGAACTTGACAAGAACTTGAGTAAGAACTTGACAAGAACTTGAGTAAGAACTTGTGTAAGAACTTGACAAGAACTTGAGTAAGAACTTGACAAGAACTTAGCAAGGATTTCTACAAACATACATACTGAACTGGTTGATCAGTTTTTAAAACCAGTTTCGAGTGCTTAGAAGATTTCAGATTATTCTTTATTCTTTCTCTCTCCTGTTTGTTTTCAATGACATCATTTTCTCGAAGACACTCTTCAAAACTGTCACGGTCCTTTGAATAGAACAATGTTATTGTTTTGAGTTGCTCTCTAAAGTCTTTCAGAACTGCATTGTATTTTTGTGTTAATATCCAAACTGATATTAATGCATGTCGTCCACTGAATGCAAGCTTTGCTAGTGCACTTTTCTTTCTAACAATGTCACGTTCTGCTGCACAGTCATCAATAATAAACAGTGTTGGCGTGTTCTGAAAAAGATCGAAATAATGCTCCAAGCAAACATTTAGACGATCAGAAGGATTTACAATAAATATATTTTGATCAGACCATATGAATTTTCTCTCCTTGTATGTTCTGTTATGCTTTATGGTTGGACAGAATATGACTATGTGTTCAAAGTGATTTATGTAAACAGTCTGTAATAAATCCAAAACATATCTTGTTTTGCCGCAACCTGTTGCCCCACAAATCAAAGAACAGTGTGGATCTTTTGGAAGAAAATCTAGATACTTCATTTTAACACGTTCAATAAACAATATCCTGTAATCTGCTTTCAGAGATGTTTAACTGCGCATCTGACACAACAAACACGTAGATCTTAACTGATTTACTACTACTCCCTACTTCCTTTTCAATTTGTATTGTGATTCCTTCTGATCCGTTTTCAATTCGCCTTCCACTTCCATGCAGTTTGTTGTCGTCAGTTGTTCTGAGATCCAGCCATAACGCATATTTATTTGTCAAGAAATCTTCTACGCCAACACCGTGTAAATGTAGATCTTTAGCCACAAGATCAGATGTTGGGTCTTTCAATCTTCCTCCAGTAAAGTACTTTCTTGCTTCATCATAGTGTTGGTATGGCAGCATGCCAGATGCAAATATTTGGTTTGGCTGCCCTTCAATTGTGCAATATACTCTATTGATTAGTGGATTGTAAAACTTTTCTATTTGCCTTTCATATGAATCTTTTGGTTCCTCAAACAACATAAGTATTCCCTTCATTGACCTAGCTGGTGTATTCAAGTTAATGTTCCAGATTGGATCAGCCTGGCTTTTTGAAAGTGTACTGTGATTCAACACTCTTTCATAATAGATAGGCAGCTTAGAACTGTACTGATTTTCTATAAGTCTAGCCAGTTCAGGATGGTTTACAACATCAAACTCTAAAGAAATTCCAGACACCTTATACTTTGCTTCCGGGTCTTGTGAAAGCATAACACGATCATAACTATTGAAAGTCAGGTCGTATGACAGCCTGTCACGCAATGCTCCTTGATAGAAGGGAGGATGTGAATTTATGAGTTCAAAGTCAAGTGGAATACAAAATTTGTTTCCAAAAGCAACATTGACAGCGTTATCTTTTTTGTTGTCAGCTTTATCTCCTGCTCCTATTCTAACTTTTATCCCATTGTCTGACTGAATCCCTTGAAACACTCTGTTTTTCTTTTCATTGTCAGTCAACCAATTATCTGCATAAACTAAAAATACATCTGCATTATTCAATGACATCACTTCCCGCCCTTCCAGTTTGACAGTAATCTTCCTCACAATTGCTCTTCCTACATTATAAGCCAAAGTCCTATTTTCATCTGAGCCAGATTCTAATTCTAATTTGAATGATAGTCTTACAGTGCCTGGTACAATAACATCGTTCTTACCTAGATTAGGAAACCTAACAGTAAGTATTTCATTCTGATCAATAGTAGAAGGATTATTTGTAACTATAACTGTTTGCCTTATTCCTTTTACCCCGAGAGGTTCTTTCAGCCTTCTGTAAGGATCAAGAACAGAACCGAACGATTGTGCCATCTTTTTTTATTTTCAAAATAAAAAATAAGTTACAAATGGCAGAAGGTGGATTTGAAGATTTATTTGAGCCAGCGGACGACATGAGCGAAGCAATCCCTTTGGTTCCCTACCATCATTCACTGCATTATGAGGTGGCACGACATGAACTTCTGGAAGGTAAAGTTAGAGATTTCTACAAAAGTTTAGGAGAAGAACCTGATGTTTTAGATCCAAACCAGTTCAAAATGGAAGCAAATCATTTATATACAACTAACGATAAAGGAGAAAAAGTCCAACTTACATATAAATCTAATCCTGCTAAGTTTCTATCAAAAGTTTCACTAAAACAAAAACTTACTGCTAATCGACTTAGGCAATTAGATATTGTGCCTAGCACACGGTCATCATCTTCCCATGTTGTTTCCTTACTTCAACAAGCAGAACTAGGACTACCAACTGCTACTCAAATAGAATCTGTTCCATTGCAAGATCTTAATAAACTTGCAGATGAGGCTGATCAACTTATACAAGAGATAGAGACTTCTTTTTCTGAGGAAACTTCACTGAAGACTCCACATGAACTATTACCTATGAGAGAAATAGAAGCCCTTAATCAATCACTACAAACCATCAGAGGTGAAATAGCAAATAATCTGTCAAAACTAGGTCAGCTGGATGAAGATATAAACAAAGAGAAACAAAAACTTGCTGATGCTGATGATTTGAACCTAGAACAAGAAGTAAAAAACAGAATTTCTAAGCGTTTAAAAGATTTGCAGGAGGAGAAAGCCATAAGGTTAGAAGTTCTAAGTAACAATAGAGAACAACTGAGAACACAGGTCAGCAGAATAAAAAATACAATTCAAAGAATCCTTTACGAAGACACAACTCTTGCTGAAAGAATTAGAACGCTTTTCAGAGAGCAGGGAATCACAATAGCTAGTATACTAACTGCGTTAGGATTTGCAATAAGCACATTAGTGTTAACATTCACAGGTGGCACTGTCACACCTCCACCTCCACCTTCACCTTCATCTCCATCTGATCCGGGATGGGTAAAGAAACAACTCAAACACATTGCAGAACTATTAAAGAAACTAGCAGCAAAAGCTTTGGATGCACTTCCAGGAATCATTGGTTCAATTGTTAGCTGGCTGTTATCTTTTGCAGGTAAAGTTGTTGGTTTCATGGCTGAACGTCTCTGGACTCTAATAGTTTTAATTGCAGGTGTTCTGCTAACGAGAATAAAGCAAAAGTAAGCCTACACCCACTCCACCAATTACTAGAGCAGTCTTCTGCGATTCATGATCATCACTAATACTAACAGCTTGATCATCACTAGTGACAGAATGATCTTCACCTGCAGCGTGATCTTCACTTGTCACGCTTTGTTTCTGTTCATTGTGATATGGCTGTAACATCGTTCTGATTTCTGAATTCAGTTCTTCACCCTTTCCAAGCGGCTGGGTGTCACTAGCAATAATGATTTCATTGTTATAATTTGTTATTGTTCCAATCTGCAGCTGGAGATCAGAAGGTAACATGTAAAGGCCGTTACCAACAGCAAAGTCAACTTTTGATCTTGCATAACGGAGAGAGTCTTGATACCTTTTGATGCTGGAAGGCAGATCAACTGCAGAGTTTATGACATCTTCTAAATTTGATAACAACTGTTTCTGTGCACCAAACCCTGTGCTTGTTCTCATTATGTTTGATCGTGTCTGTGCCTGCGAGCCTAGCAAGCACCACGCATATGTTCGGATAGATTCATTGATCCTTTCAACACCTGATCCAGTGAAACCTTTGCCGGTGTCTAATATAAAAGTAGTCCATGCATTGTGGTGCTCTTGTTCTATTGATCCTAACTGTACCTGCACATTTGAAGAAAAAGATGTATGACCTGGCCAGTAATCAAAATTATACCTCCTGTGGACACCCCATAAATATAGTGTTCCCATGCCATGGTTTTTGTCTTGCTTTTGCCTAAAGTCGGTCTTAAAATCTATATTGAATTCATTGCAGAGACGCTCATACACTTTCATGTTTATCCTATTGTTGAATGGGTTCCAGCTCTTTTCATGCGGCATTGGTGCCTGAAGTTCAGACAAGATTCTCCTGCACTGATAGTAAACGTGAAATGTGTACACACACTTTGTCAGTAAGTTTGAATTATTCATGTGGTCTGCATAGGACACTCCACATCCTGTGGTTGCACAGAATATTGCAAAGTTTAACTGATTCTGATAGAACTGAATTGGGTGAGAGTTCCACATCTTTGGAACACTATCATTTTTGATTGGGGGATTTAGGTAAGAATGGAATGGGTCAGGCACTTTAACGCGAATGGATTCTGTTTCTGTTACAGCAAAGTCCAACTCATGGAAAGAAATAGTCTTTGGATTGTAATATGGTCCAGTTTTGTATTTAACGTCTTTGTTGAATTTATACTGAATCATTTTTGTTGTTGAATAAAAAATGTTTATCACACTAACAAATGTGAAGACTAGTGTGCCAGTTAAACTTGCAACCCCTATCAACAATCAAAATGGAGGAATGAAAGTTGCACTGCATGAAATTATGTACAAGGTTACTTGGTATAATATCAGTAAAAAAAAGAATAACAACTGGGTTAGAATTAATGGTAAAACACATTCTGTAGAAGATGGTTACTATGACTTCTGCACTTTAGAGAAAGAATTGTTTGCTCCAGTAGGTATTACAGCGAGTTTAAATCATGCAAGTCTCATTGCTACTCTTACTATGCCCAAAACTAGAGAAGTAAACATTGAGTTTCCAACCAAACTCCTTGATATGCTTGGAATTACAAAAATATACAAGGGAACACGTCCCATTGACATGGATGTTAACAGTGTACTGTTTGTTCACATGAGAGAGCTTAACACATCCTATAATCTGTTTAATGATCAGCGTTCTGATCTGCTTAGGATTCTTCCACCGAGTGATGCCTCTTTTTGTAAAATGCACGTGCCAACATTTAAGACACTTCAGTTCAAGGACTTGGAGGAAGGGTGTCATGAATTCCTACACATTGATCTGAAAAATCAAAGTGGACAACCAGTTGATTGTTTGTTTAACATTACATTGGAAATAGTTCCATAAAATATTGAGTATTAAAATGTCGAGTGGACCTACAATAGTTTATCCTGTTGCATGTTCAACTATAGAGTTGAAAGATTTAGCAGACGCTATCGACTTTGAGAGCAATGCTGAAGTTGGTGCAGTGTATGCATTCGAGTTTACAGACACTGGTCATTACAAGAGAAAGGAAATCGACGATGAAAAGAAACCAAGATTTCTCAAACTAGGTCAAATCCGTGATGTTAATGTACCTGATCCAATTGTCGATGACATATACTACATGTGGAAACATCAGAATAAAAAATGGGTACTTAGTCCTGTTATGAAAAAGATTGACTGGGAAATGAAGTTTGAATTTGTGAGTCCATACACTCTTGTTGGAAAAGACGACACATTCCGTAAGTCAATCAATGCTAAACCACTAATTGTTAGCCTTGTTCCTGCGATTAACAGCAGGGGAGAAGTTGCAGTTAAACCTTTCCATAAGAACAACTATCTCATTCACAGAAAACAAAGTGTTGAAAAGGACGCTGACACCATTGTCGATTTTATACCCAAGCTTCCAATAGGGCAGAATGCAACTATGATATTTGATATAGTTGTCAGGAAAAGGGAAGAAACCACAAACACTGTTCTAATGAGAGGAATAAATCTCAACTGGAGACCATTAAATGTTGAAGAAGTCAGAGTATTTATTGCTGTTCAAAAGGATTCTAACACAATAAAAAAACAGACGTCAAACCAAAATGTTGTTGTTAACGCAGATATAAATAATTTAACAGAAATAAGAAGTATTAATCTTACTTATCTTGATTTGATTGCTTTCTACTATACAGATAAGGTGTTAAGCAATGAACAGCTTCAAAGCTTAGCAGAAACACTGGCCAGTGAGAATTAAGATAAATATTTTATATTTTGCATTAAAAAGATGACTAGCAGTGTGAAGCTTTATCCTAATATTGATGAAAGTGCAGCAGAAAGTCAACAATTCAGACTGGCACACATTAGTAATATACAAAAACAACTAGAAGATGAATTAGAAAAATATTCTCGCGCTAGACGTAAGTACTCAACAACTTACAACAGCCTTTCTAATGCCAGCACTGGTTCTACTATCCTTGCATCAGCTGCAGGTGTAACGGGAACAATTCTGTTAGCTACCGGAGTAGGGACTCCAGTTTCTCTAATCCTAGGTGGTGTCGCAGCAGCAGTTGGTGGTTTATCATTTATAGCATCAGCTATAATGAAAAAAATTGTGAAAAAGCTTGAAAAACACGAATCCATTTCCACTCTTGCATCATCAAAATTGTCTAGCCTAAAACTGTCTATCAGTAAAGCACTTGAAGATTCAAAAGTTTCTGACGAAGAATTCAAACAGATACAAACAGACTTTGATGACTACAAAAGTAAGAAAGCAAGTATTCAAACAAAAACACGAGCTGAATATAACAAGCCAATCGATATAGAAGATCTGAAAAAGCAGTTTTTAAAAAAGGGGATTCAAATAGGACGGGAAGAAAAAGTAAAAATAGAATCACTTGTAAAGAGTTAACTATTCGTTTAGACAGTCACATTGCATGTATCAGATATAATTCTAACAGTGAAAGAACATATGAAGTAAAGTTTGTAAATGAGAGAGCGTATTGAGCTTAAGAATGTTGTATAAGAGAAAGGGGGAATGTACGTTCTGGGTTACTGATTCCGACAGACCCGGAATTGGTTCAAAACAACCTTACTTTACTGTATTTTTTTTTGTATGGATTTATGCAGTATTTTTCTGATTTTGTCGCATGTTTCATTTTAGTAAAAGTTTAGTCCAGAAGCCTATTTTGCGTTAATATTTAGGGTCTGTCGGAATCGGTGAGCCAGAACGTACATTCCCCCTTTCTCTCAAGGTCAAGATGCTATGTATGTTTTTTGGGGCCTTGTCATCATACACCATCTTGCCAAATTTGGCACTGATAGACTGAATAGTGTCCAAGAAATATCCAACATTAAAGTTTTCCGGACGGACGGACGACTCGGGTGAGTACATAGACTCACTTTTGCTTCGCATGTGAGTCAATAACTAGTGTGTCAAGCCGCCATTATTCCAGAATTAAGAATAGGTCATCGTGCAGTCTTGATTTCCAAAGTACACAAAATTAAAGCAATAGCATAATAATAATAAGAAGAAGAAGAACATTTATATAGCGCTAAATCAAAAACTTTCGTTAAAAAGGCTTGCTCTAAGCGCTTGACATCTAAACTAAAACGTCATTCACACTCTTTACAATGATGTACAAGAACTTCATGTCACACTCTTTCATTCAGTATAGCACCATTCACACAGTTGTTATTCTGTACAAGACAGTAAGTTAGTCTAACATTTAGAATGTTCATAAGATGAAAACAAGAGAAAACCAGACTGATTAAAACAACTGCTTAGTGCTAACAAAGCATGAATCTTAATGATAACGTAATACATGTTTAGCTGTTAAGACCATAAAAAACCTATATGCTAAAATAACTTCGAACTTTTAAGAACTTCTTATAAGATACACAGCACATCTAGATAAACACCAGAATGATAAAACAAAAGGCAACTCGTTAAAACTATTAAATGCATCAATGTCTAAAACACGAAAGACTCAAATACGTATAAGATACACAATTCTCTAGAATTGTTTATTAAAACTGAAACCGACCTGCTCAAAGTAAACCATACCCACCCCCAACCCTCCTCCTACACTGAATACTAAATCATTTCTACTCTTAACTTCCCAAGCATGACAAAAAGAACTTGTTTGACAAGTCGCCATTAAAACCAGAAGTAACACTGAATAGATAATCGTGCAGTCTTGATTTCCAAAGGACACAAAATTAAAGCAACAGCATGACAAAAAGAAATGGTTTGACAAACCGCCATTATACCAGAGTTAACAATATTATCGTGCAGTGTTCACTTTCAGCTGAAGTGTTCCACTTTTGAACACATTTTTTTAAATTAGTTTTGAAAACTGTGTGATGAACTATATTTAACTATTTGTAGTTGTACACCATGCGCGCTACATTTGCTAGTAGAATTACATAGTAATTCACACAGTGTCCACAAACATTGTAGTTGAGTGTTCAACTAGCACAACCACAAACCTGCAAAATATGATGTAGTATATTCATTTATCACCCCATCTCCCCCAGTTACACTTACAGTCTACATCCCTTCTAAAACTATTCACTGCAATTCTGCCATCCTACTGATGACAATTATCAACTTCAGCGAATAACTGGATGTAGATTTTTTCCATGAGCCTGTTTGGATAACTAACAAACATACAATCCCCCCACCCCCTCCTCTTCCCCACGTTCTGCATCTCTGCGCTCATCATCTGTTATTGTCAAAATGAACGTTGTCAGTATTACTCCTCTTCCTCTTCTTTGGCCCATAACCGTCGTATGTTGCTGGCATTTCATTTGGGCAAGGTCCATTGTGGCCTCTTCTTCTGCAAGCAGAGGTGGTTGTATCTCGCAGTTGCAACCTGCCAGCAACGCTTACACATCTGTCAAATGAAAAAGGCAGCAAAAGTGAGACATTTTATTGACAAATCTCCTCCCCACCCTCCTTCACATCATCCTTTTCCTCTGTGCTCAAGACAACAAGTCACTCATTCTAGATCAACAAAACTATCACTCTTTGTATTAGAAACATGCTAAATGCATCCATAAATATCATGATGAAAATAGCAGAAGTGAATAGTCAAGAAGTCACGGTGGAAGTAGCGTACAACAACAAAACTATAATAAATGGTCATTTGAACTATGGCATTTTACTTGCTAGCTCCGTAATGCAAGTGCACATCGGAATACCCAAATCAGTCAGAAAATCTGTGTTGTCGTTGTAAACTCCCATACACCTATTGAGAGAGAGTCATGCATTTCAGACGGAACGCAAAACTGCCAACAACAAAAATGAAACAAACAAACCAACTTACTGTTGCTTCGGATAGTTGAACACGTCGGCAGCTCTCATCGCCATTTTCCCCGACAAAGGCCAGGGAAATAATGATACAAAAAGCTTAGTTCTGATTGGGTAACCGCAGTCAGGATTACAAAACGGTGAACACGATTGGCTAATGGACATAGAGCGCTAAACCATGCAAACTCGTTTTGAGGCTTGCAAGGAAGTAAGTCCAGTACAAACCTGAAAACCAAAAGTCCCTGGACTTGCTTCCATTTGCCGATTTTTATCCTTCGATTAATTTTTTTTTACTGGACTTACTTCTTCAAAAAGTCCATAAATATTGATTGCACATCTTAGAAATTTTGACACAAGATGCGCCTTTTTCCCTTCTGCATTATGATATGAAAATCTCATTTTTACCAAATTTGGACTTACTGCCTTCTGCCAATACACGGCAGTAATATGAAAAGTAATCTCACAGACTATGAGACTAAATAAGTAAATTCATTTAGCCTAGTTGGTCAAGATTCAAATTCTCATGATGACAGCACATATTCGCAAGAATAAGGCCACAGGCTTCAGCTGACAAGCTACAAGTACATCTAATTTTCTTTAATAGGCCAATATGTAGACTACTCACGTGTCCAGCAAAACTTTGGCGAGTTCAGTATCCCCTTTGTGCTTGGTTCTCAATTTGAAGCGATGGGCCTCTGACGAAAACAATCTTTCTTTCAGCGCGACCCAGCGCTGGTGCTGCGTGGTAATGAAGCAAGGAGTCCACTTTCTCTTCTCATCAGATTTAGTGGCCTTGACAGCTTTAGACGGGTTTACTTCTATCTTTTTTGCCATTGTACGCAACCGCGCTTTGACTGTCTCCGACGCCATCTTTGGTTTACGAAACGTCACTTCTGGTCTAAAAATAGCCCAAGTCCTGGAGAACTGTTGCCGAACAATGCAATAAAGAATTAATTATTTCTCGTAATTGGTAAGGACTTCAAACCTAAAACTTTGCAGGAAGCTTAATTTATACATCCCCGCAACGATGGGAAAAGCCCTGGAAGTAATTAAACTAAAGTTGCTAACAATTGGAGGCTACCAGTAAGTTCGTCACACTGGGTAGATTCGTCAACGGTCCCGGTGTAGGATCCGGTCCGGTCCCCCCTCTGAAGTAGTCCCCCGGGGGATTAATTCGTGGCAAAAACTGCTCTATAATGGTCCCCCTTTTGACATCCAGCCTCGTTTTCGACTGGTCCCCCTGGGCGATTTTGGTCCCCCCTCCAGGCCCCCTCTCGAACTGGTCCCCCTCTTTTCTAACCAATGTAGAGCTATGTCAGTATTTATTTTAACTTTATTGTTATAGTGTGTGTCAACTCAGTAGAAAACGTGACTCTGCATCTCTCTCTCTCTCTCTCTCTCTCTCTCTCTCTCTCTCTCTCTCTCTCTCTCTCTCTCTCTCTCTCTCTCTCTCTCTCTCTCTCTCTCTCTCTCTCGCCCCCCACACTTTCTCTCCTCCCCCCCATCTCTCAAACACACACACACACACACATTATGCACGCACGCACGCACTCGCACGCGTGCACACTCACTGGGTCAAGGTTACAGTGTCAAATCTAAACTTTTAAAAGTGATTTAACTTCGTAGATTTGCCGTTCTATGTAGCCTATACTTTTGTTTTTATATTTAGTCAAGTTTTGACTAAATATTTTAACATCGAGGGGGAATCGAAACGAGGGTCGTGGTGTATGTGCGTGTGTGTGTGCGTGTGTGCGTGTGTGTAGAGCGATTCAGACTAAACTACTGGACCGATCTTTATGAAATTTGACATGAGAGTTCCTGGGTATGAAATCCCCGAACATTGTTTTCATTTTTTTGATAAATGTCTTTGATGACGTCATATCCGGCTTTTCGTGAAAGTTGAGGCGGCACTGTCACGCCCTCATTTTTCAACCAAATTGGTTGAAATTTTAGTCAAGTAATCTTCGACGAAGCCCGGACTTCGGTATTGCATTTCAGCTTGGTGGCTTAAAAAGTAATTAATGACTTTGGTCATTAAAAATCTGAAAATTGTAAAAAAAATAAAAATTTATAAAACGATCCAAATTTACGTTTATCTTATTCTCCATCATTTGCTGATTCCAAAAACATATAAATATGTTATATTCGGATTAAAAACAAGCTCTGAAAATTAAATATATAAAAATTATTATCAAAATTAAATTGTCCAAATCAATTTAAAAACACTTTCATCTTATTCCTTGTCGGTTCCTGATTCCAAAAACATATAGATATGATATGTTTGGATTAAAAACACGCTCAGAAAGTTAAAACAAAGAGAGGTACAGAAAAGCGTGCTATCCTTCTTAGCGCAACTACTACCCCGCTCTTCTTGTCAATTTCACTGCCTTTGCAATGAGCGGTGGACTGACGATGCTACGAGTAGGCCTATACGGTCTTGCTGAAAAATGGCATTGCGTTCAGTTTCATTCTGTGAGTTCGACAGCTACTTGACTAAATATTGTATTTTCGCCTTACGCGACTTGTTAATTAAAATTCGCACCCACAGTAGACGCCTTCAAAAACTTCTTGGACAATTCTCCAAAATTTCTTAACCATTTTTACGACTTTGATTGAAAGCATTGAAAGAATAGGGATTTAGGCATGCAAAGTATCTGACAAAGAAGGGGCACCCCTCGCGGCCTTCGGCTAACAAATATAGCCGCCCCTACATACTCAGGTCTATGATACTACTACTACTAGTAATTAAATAGGACTATAATTATGTCAACCTTTCAGGGCCGGACCCAGGGGAGGGGGGGGGGGGTTCCAGGGGTTCCGGAACCCCACCCCTGGAAAAAGCATGTACCTTGCTTTGACTTTTACTAGTTTTAGCACCAAAACAATGCTGCTCTTAACCCTCAAAACAAGGCCCAGAATGCACCAGATTGCACAGATCATTTTAACCGTTTTTCAAAAATTTTCCGGGGGAGCATGCCCCCGGACCCCCCTAGTTCGCGCGCCTGTTGCGCGCTTGTGGCTTCGCCACTTCGCTGATTTGCCCCCCTCAATAAAGGAGGAAGCCCCCCCCCCCCCCCCCTTACAACTCATTTGGTCCGGCCCTGCCTTTAACGACTTTAACCACCGGTCGATAATTATTTACTCGGCCTGCATGCTCAAAGTTCCGGGACTACCCCAGCTAAATTTCCCATCATAACTACAATACAAAACAATACAATACAATAATCTTTATTCATCTCTAAAAGAGAAACGCTTGACTGTGTGTCTGCAAAATCAATCAGCCAATCAATCAATCAACCATGCATTCTCTCTGACGATTTCACGGACCGAATCGTCCACTAGTTTAAGAAGTACAACTTTTTTCATATCTCGCAGCAACCGTGCTTTCTTCGTCGCCATCGTGAAGCGATTTGCCTCGTTGTGAGCCCGTTGCACATAGACCAATCCAGAGCGACTTTTCTCTGAGCGGGCTATTGTGATTCTGAGCATCTCTGTTCTGAGCAACGCATGGCTGCAGGACTTGGGCTATTTTTAGACCGGTGACGTTTCCTAAACCAAAGATGGCGTCGGAGACAGTCAAAGCGCAGTTGCGTACAATGTTAAATCAAAACTTGACTAAATGTAAAAAGATAGAAGTAAACCCGTCTAAAGCTGTCAAGGCCACTAAATCTGATGAGAAGAGAAAGTGGATTCCTTGCTTCATCACCACGCAGCCTGACCAGCGCTGGGTCGCGCTGAAAGAAAGATTGTTTTCGCTTCAAATTGAGAACCAAGCACAAAGGGGATACTGAACACGCCAAAGTTTTGCTGGACACGTGAGTACATAGGCCTATTAAAGAAAATTAGATGAACTTGTAGCTTGTCAGCTGAAGCCTGTGGCCTTATTCTTGCGAATATGTGCTGTCATCATGAGAATTTGAATCAGTCTTGACCAACTAGGCTAAATGAATTGGTAGAGGCTACTGTTACGCCTTTTTTAAGTCGTAATTCGACTCAGAAATTCTATAGTTACGGCATGACGTCATTTTACTGTCGTAACCCGCTCACTGCAGGCTTCGGTTACACCTTTTCCACAAGTCGTAGAGTCACTCGGCCATACTACGGCGCGGCGTGATCCTACCCGGACATTCTCTAGTTACGACATGACGCCATTTTACTATCGTAACACGCTCACTAGAGGCTTCGGTTACACCTTTTCCACGTCATAGAGTCAGTCGGCCATACTTTGATTACGGCGCGGCGTGATCCCACATATCACTACAGGGACATGCGGCAGTTACGGCATGACGCCATTTTACTGTCGTAGCCTGCAGGCCTACTGTGTAACCCGTGACCATTTTGAAGGGTAGGCCACTCACCTGTACGTTATCATTTGTATAACGATTTGTGCAATAATGCATCCTTTGAACACTTGGGTGGGGGGGGGGGGTAGGAGAGAGAGAGAGAGATGGATGGATCACCATAAAGGAAGAGAGAAAGAGAGAGAGGGAGGTGGGAGAGCGTCTGCAGGGTTCGCGACGACCGAACGTAGAGCTGGACGAACGCGTTCGTTTCAAAGTCCAAGATAACTTTTTGCAACCTGTCGAAGCCGGACTCGAACGTACTTCCTACTGTCAAAACTGCTTCGCTGTGAAGTCCGCCTATCCATGACTAAAATAAACCGGCCTGCATACGGGTAGAAACGCACAACCACTACTAATGAACTGTTGAACACGTCTGTCCTCATTCGACCCACGCTTTAAAATGGCCGCCCAAACCGGATCAAACCGGAAGTAGAGCGCGGCCCTGGCGGGGAAATGCTTTGTGGCGTAATCAAAGCAAAGAAGGGAAAAGTTACGGGCGGCGTAAGTGTAGCCACTGCGAAATGAATTTAGTCTCATAGTCTGTGAGATTACTTTTCATATTTAAAAAAAAATATTACTGTGCAATGTTGACTAGCTAGAACACTGACACTTTCTAGAACAGATACTCTTTTTTCACAAGAACAGTTATTGACTGGAACAACCTTGATGACAACACGATCCAGTCGTCAACGGTCAACGAATTCAGAGGAAAACTGCCAACCGCTGATTAAAACACCAAGTGCTCTCCCCAATTTTTCTGCCAACGAACATTCCCAAGTTTGGGACCTGTTGGCGTTATTTATCAAGATCAAGATCAAGACCTCTTGTAAGGGTTTCATAGTATCTGGATTTGCATTTGTGTTGATGTTTGTCTCAAAGATCAGATATAGGTCTAGCGGCCTTAGACATCTGCAAATTTATCTTATCTTAATCTTATCTTAAAGACTGTAAGCAGTAGGCCTATTTCAGTGTCTTGACAATGAATTTGGATTCACACCATGATGCAGCACACATCACTTTATCATAACATTGTGGGATTGTCTTTTTAGATATGAAGAGTGGGAACATAACCAGCTCAAGGCCAGCTCTGGCGGAGGAGGAGACGGGTAAGACCGCTGACCACTGTATTGTTGAACTCTGAAGTTTTGTTGTCTTCTTCTTCTGCGTTCGTGGGCTGAAACTCCCACGTACACGTGTTTTGCACGAGTGGAATTTTACGTGTATGACCGTTTTTACCCCGCCATTTAGGCAGCCATACGCTGCTTTCGGAGGAAGCATGCTGGGTATTTTCGTGTTTCTATAACCCACCGAACTCTGACATGGATTACAGGATCTTTTTCGTGCGCACTTGGTCTTGTGCTTGCGTGTACACACGGGGGTGTTCGGACACCGAGGAGAGTCTGCACACAAAGTTGACTCTGAGAAATAAATCTCTCGCCGAACGTGGGGACGAACTCAGGCTGACAGCGGCCAACTGGATACAAATCCAGCGCGCTACCGACTGAGCTACATCCCCGCCCAAGTTTTGTTGTTGTTGTTGTTGTTTTTTGTTGTTGTTTTTTTATACTGGAGTTTGATAAAATAGCAGAAATATGTTGTGTCTCCTCATGTCCCACTGTACTGTAAAATATAAGGACTGGGTGGCCGAGTGGTAACGCACTTGCGCTCGGAAGCGAGAGGTTGCGAGTTCGACCCTGGGTCAGGGCGTTAGCAATTTTCTCCCCCCTTTCCTAACCTAGGTGGTGGGTTCAAGTGCTAGTCTTTCTGATGAGACGAAAAACCGAGGTCCCTTCTAGTACACTACATTGGGGTGTGCACGTTAAAGATCCCACGATTGACAAAACGGTCTTTCCTGGCAAAATTGTATAGGCATAGATAAAAAATGTCCACCAAAATACCCGTGTGACTTGGAATAAATAAATAGGCCGTGAAAGGTAGGATATATGCGTCGAAATGGCTGCGATCTGCTGGTCGATGTGAATGCGTGATGTATTGTGTAAAAAATTCCATCTCACACGGCATAAATAGATCCCTGCGCCTTGCCCTTGAGTCCGAGTCTGGAGATACGCGCGCGATATAAGACTTCATATATATATATATATATATTATATAACACATATAACACTGGCAGTGTTGTGACCCTTTTCTTTGCTGGTGTCATGGGTCATTCACTGCAAGCATTTGGGGGATCATAAGCCCCCCCCCAAAAAAGTTGTATGTTTCTGGTAACATGGCTACAAAAAATAGGGTAGGAAGGTAGGGATTTTTACTTTTTTTGGTCAGGGTAGAAAATAACTATACAGTGACGCAAAGAGACTGGACTTACTATACAAAGAGAAAGACAACACATTACAAAACAAATGAGACAAATTAGGGATGCGGGGTTATCCCCCTTGTGTCGTCTGCCGTCTGTTACTTTTGTTTTGACGCTTTTTTTTTTACAAATGCAATAAAAAAAAGTCTAGGATCGGCGGGAAAAAACTAGATAGGGTCGGGTGACCAGAAACATACAACTTTTTTTGTGTGGCCTAATCTTGATTTGGCTCAGCAAAGTCTGCTAGACTTTTAAAAACAAAACTTGAACTTGAAGATACATGTCAGTATGTGTAATCATCCTGGGTTGAAAGTACATTATGTACACTTGAAGTTTTATGTTGAAATTTCTTTTTGAGTTGGTAAAAGTGCATTTTGTGTGTTGTATTTTCACCAGAACTGCACTGGAAGCCCGGGTGCATAAAACTTCCACACCAGGACACCACATGCAACGCGCTGTCATGACGCCACTGCTATCTTCAGTGCATTCTGAAGGTGCAGACAGGTATGCATTTCCTAGACATTTCAACATAGTGTTGATAGCAAAGAATTAGATGGTTCATGGAAAGAGACGTATTACCTATTTGAGGAATTTAGCTTTTGGTATTTTGGGCAGTATATTATTATGTTAATGAAGTTCCTGTAGTCTTCCGTCAGTAAGGCAGCATCAAACCCAACACCTTTTTTTATTTTTATTTTTTTTATTGATCCATATTTGTACAGTTCTGATATGACCAGAGGGAAACCACTTAAGTAGCTTAGAATTTTGTTGCAAGCACATCTTGTAGGACATGATATGTTCAAAGGACTGGGTGGCCGAGTGGTAACGCACTTGCGCTCGGAAGCACCCCCCGCGGGTTAGGGGGAGTCCCATATTGGTTGGGACGAGAAAAAATTTACCCGATGCTACCCAGCATGTCGTAAGAGGCGACTAACGGTTCTGTTTCTCCTTTTACCCTTGTTAAGTGTTTCTTGTATAGAATATAGTCAATGTTTGTAAAGATTTTAGTCAAGCAGTATGTAAGAAATGTTAAGTCCTTTGTACTGGAAACTTGCATTCTCCCAGGTCATATATTGTACTACGTTGCAAGCCCCTGGAGCAATTTTTTGATTAGTGCTTTTGTGAACAAGAAACAATTAACAAGTGGCTCTATCCCATCTCCCCCCTTTCCCCTATCCCATCTCCCCCCTTTCCCCGTCGCGATATAACCTTGAATGGTTGAAAACGACGTTAAACACAAATAAAGAAAGAACTTGCGCTCGGAAGCGAGAGGTTGCGAGTTCGACCCTGGGTCAGGGCGTTAGCAATTTTCTCCCCCCTTGCCTAACCTAGGTGGTGGGTTCAACTTCAAGTGCTAGTCTTTCGGATGAGACGAAAAACCGAGGTCCCCTCGTGTACACTACATTCGGGTGTGCACGTTAAAGATCCCACGATTGACAAAAGGGTCTTTCCTGGCAAAATTGTATAGGCATAGATAAAAAATGTGCACCAAAATAGGCCCAGGGTTGATGTTGTTTAAAATGCGTTGTTATGCATTTCGTAGTCTTTTGACTGATACAACAAAGTAACTTGTGTTCTGTGGAGGTATTGACATGTAGATTCGAAAACCACTTTGTTATTCTCTGATCACAGGTACGTTACTTCAGAAATTTGACTTGAATTATTGCATTTTTCTTCTTTCCGCCCTATATTTTGAATTTTAGGGGTATAGTTGTTCACAAGGCTGTTGCACCAGACTGAATTAACGTATCTCTAAGACTAAGAGGCTTCTGATTTCTGAAAGCAAATGGAATGACCTTTCATTCAATGCATAATATCTACGTTATCATAATATATAGGCCTACTACTGTAAAGCAAACTTCCGGTTTGTGAATTAAAGGAAACAGTAGAAAGCCGTGTATGTTTGCATCCCTGTCACACACTATTTTACAAGAAATTAAATTGTTATTAGGGTATCTTTGCGTGCATTTCATGTTTCTTTGACAACATTGTAACATCTTCCTGGAAATAACTGAAATCCGTAAAAATAAAAACAGATTTCCGGATTATCCGGGAATTGATAAAAATGATGCCAAAATCACATCCTTTGATATTTTAGGACACTTTTACCATTATTAATCGCTTTATCCTATAATTTAAGAACAATTTGTTGTTTTCAGAAAGATTTTTAAAGCACTACATGTGACTGGAATGCACAGATTTGAAAGAAAAAAATATATTATACACAAATTAGTCTGTCAACAGTAGTTAGTAGGACGAACAGACAGAAGTAAAATTCAATGAATGTGTACCCAGATGCAGGTCAACGAACTGGTGATTCTCAGAAGTGAAGACTGAATTGACAACTGGAATACTTGACACATGTATATATCCATAAGACAAGATGAATACCGGTACTCCGGAGTATTTACGTTTCACCGTTTAGTAGTCACAAACACAATAAAGTCAGTAAAGAATTGTTCACTCAAACAGTAATGTTAGCAGGAAAACACAGTTTGAGATGTCCAGCATCCTGCATGCCAATTACTATTCCAAGTCCTCGTCCAGCTCTTCTTCGCTTTCTGCACTGGAACTGTCTTCAGCGATACTGTCATCAGTGTCATGAGAACGGTTTTCACAGTTTACACACTGGCACAAATCTGTGCAGGGTAGCTCAGCAAGCTTGCATGAGCACTTATTGTTTCTGCAAGCTTTTTTTCTTGCAGCCACACTTCACCAGTTCAACCACAGATGAATATGCAGGAGACCCCTTTATCCATTCTACTTCCAGTGCTGGGTAGTTTTTGTCAGGGTCAAATCTCCATCCATGGCCAACAGAAGGTGGTGCAGATATGGTGGTGGTCACGCAGCATCGCCAAATAGCTGCCTGATATTTGGCTCTTTGGCAATGAAGGGAAAGGCTGTCGCTTGTTGGTGGCAGTGTGTGATTTGCTTTGCAGGATAGCCTGAAAAGGTTGTGTCGAGCTTCATTCACACTTGCTGTGTTTTGCCCATACAGCCTGCACACGAACTCTTCAAGTCTTTGGAGCAGCTCTGGCGAGACCTGCCATTGGTGACCAACTTGCGAGAAGACCTCAGCGAAGTGTGGGAACTGCAGCATCAACTGCAGCGGCTTGATCTTGCCTTTGCCCTTTAAAGAGCTCGTACTCTCGCATCCTGTAAATGCATGGATCCCCACGATGGCTTGAGAAGCAATTTGGCCTAGCATATCTGACACCGGATTTACGTACAACAGCCTCGAGTTGTTCCCAGAGCCAGTGGAGAAATTCAAAGGACAAGACAGTTGACTTGCGTTTGCGATGCACAACAGGAAGACGTCAGTGTCTGGACTCTTGATGACGACGCTCGGAAAGAGAGACGACGCATGTCTGGCATGCAACAATAGACGGGTGTCGGCTTCTTCATGGTCCACGCCAGATCTGCAACGTCTTCAGCCTGAATGGCGTTGACTGAGTCCCTTGACAGCATGCAGCAGCCGCCACCCACTGTTGCATACAAGCTTCTTCCACGGAGTTCTTCGCCTTCCAATGTTTGCCAATGATAAATGAGGAAGCAGCACAGAGATTCTTTGTTTTGGCCTGACATGAGGAATTTCCTGAACTGCTGTGGGGTCTTCTGGTTTGGGCCAAGGGGTCTCTTCAAGCACTGCTGCATTCCACCAGTTCTTCTCTTGAGTTTGTGCGTGTTTACGCTGATGTCCCGGTTGTCGATTTCCCTTGCTGTTTCTTTGAGAAGGTCGACAAGGCGTGTCATGCGCAGTGGTTTACCGTTTTTCACAAGTTTCTTGAAAATCACACGTTCTTTAAAAACACTGTAGGCTCTTGAAGAGTGCCAAGCATACCCACGGGCGCTCCTACTCTCGTCTTGAAGAAGAATGCGTGCATCATTCATGTAGTTTCTGAAGCATGAAGGGTGGTAACAAAGTTCAATAGCCACCTGAAACACATGTGCAGTTGAAAACATATTTAGAAATTGAAAGACTTTCACACTGGTAAAAGACTTTAAAGAATAAATCATTAAATGTTAAAAAATGAAATAAATTAGTTATTTAGCAAAGAGCATAATTGTAAAGTTATGATGTTGCGCTATATAAATGCTCATTTATTATTATTATTATTATTAGTTAAATTAGTACAAAACATCTTAAATGTCGTCAATGGCCTATGCTCTGCTGGGAGCAAAGGGCCTAAGTAAGTAAGTAAGTACAAAACATCACAATGAAACAAAACTATAAAATCCACGATTGGTGTAAGTTCGAACACGTTCTTATGAATATGCATTTTACAAAACAAAAAAGGACTACATGCCGGGATACAGTAAAAAAAAGTATACGTGTGCTTACCAGATCTTTTCCCTCCACCTGCCGAAGAAGTTCCACATGACCTTTCGTCCGTGCAGCACAAAGACGTTTTTCATTTTCAATCAGTTCACAATTTCGCAGGTCTTCTTTGTTTCTTTTCTTTGTTGCTTTGTCGACTATAGTCTTTTCAGTCTTACAGAATATACACAGAGCAGGCAGAACATGCTGATTTTGTTGGTTCGACTTCACTGTTTGCGACGTAGGGTCTGCACTTCTCAGTTTTTTCACACGTGAAGGTGAATCGAGTCCTCAGACGTTGTCACAGTCTTTGCTATGCTGTCAGTGTCCGTTGCATTTCGCTCGAGCTGTTGTATTCTGCAAGTAAATGATTCAATATTGCGAATAAGACGGAGAAAAGACCCATTCAAGGGATACTGAAAGAAATATATATATATAAAATAGTACGTCAGATTGAGTAACCCTGCTCCAGCTACATTTCACCGGACACATACAGAAATAAAGAGAGATGTGATGAAAACAACATAATCAGTTTTGCATTGTATAGCTTGAGTACTGAACACTTTTATTTCGAAAGTGAACATTTTTTTTCACCCCCTCAGTGATGCTTCCCAGTCACGAGGACACAAAACTATTTGAACAACCGTTGCTCCGCATACTTGCTACACAGGCCTCTCCGTCAGTGGTGCGGAAATGCATAAGTTTGCAAGATAGTCCAAACAAAGACCTTGTATATGCCTATTGGGAAGATTAAAACAATGTAATAACTTAAACTATTAAACACACCTGTTTACCAGTGTAAAACGCTGATAGCAATGGCGATGATATCCTCCTTCAATTCTCTGGCCTCTCAAAATCCGGTGCAACATTGAAGAAGTTTCTTGCAACCTCCGCCTGAGGACAATCAAACTTGACCCATCGATCAGCAAACTGTGAACATCTTTCAAATGTCCGATGACTAAATGGTGTAACTTTGATGTCGGTGCTTTCTCCATGTTGTTGCTGTTGAAGCAGACGACATCCTAGCGCATCCTTGACCCCGCGACCTGACATTCCTTCACCGGTTCCACAGTTTTAATTGGTTCCCGCGGGTGCGGTTCAAGCGTTTGGGGTGATGTGCGTGGCGCAATGGATAGCACTTTATTTTGTATTTTTGCTGACTTTTAACGGCTTTTATGGCTAAATGTACCAGTGTTCGCTGAATAACAAAGTGGTTTTAGTGAGAGTGACAATTGCTTTACCCGTTTCAACTGAAATTGTGTAGTATCACGAAAAGACTACGAACCGAAAGGTACACTTTTGGTCCTTGGGCCTAAAATACCCGTGTGACTTGGAATAATAGGCCGTGAAAAGTAGGATATGCGCCGAAATGGCTGCGATCTGCTGGTCGATGTGAATGCGTGATGTATTGTGTAAAAATTCCATCTCACACGGCATAAATAGATCCCTGCGCCTTGAGTCCGAGTCTGGAGATACGCGCGCGATATAAGACTTCATATATAACGTTTCATTTGTGCAGCACACCTACAAGTGCTCCCATGTCTGGGATAGAGCCATTAGGCAGCTGTCATGACAGTTTCACACTGACAGCAACGGAAGTTGAAGAAGAACCAGTTCCTGAAAAGTGCGTACCAAAATTGCAGATTTGTGTAATCTTTTCACAGTTTATGTGTCACTGACTGTGTTTTGATTTACATGTATTCTGAAGTGAAACCAAACCAAGATACTTGTGATTATTCCCCCCTCTGCTTCTTTCTCTCTGTAAACTTGCAGGGCTAGTTATTTTTCAGTAACTTACCCAACAACCAAAATCACTTACCCAACAACGGGCCTGAATCCTCGATAGCTCATGGGTAGAGACTGTACACATTGTGGATCTACTTTTTGCGACTCAAAAGTTCAGAACACTCCAATGTACAAAATATACATTTCTGGAGCAAACAATACAACCATACCGCATTTAAACCAGCAACTACAGGCTTGAACACATGAATCTCAATATAAAATCCATGAGTTTGGTTGTTTTCTGAATTCAGATCTGCCGTGCACAATCGTTTATCGCTAGCAAGATTCCAAGGAAAAGTAACTCTCATACTTTGTCTAGTGACACGAGTAGTTCCCCTTCCAGATTTCGGCTGCATCGACAAGACTGCAATCCGACTGTCAGTTTTCAGCAATATTTCATTTTATAAACAGATCACACGCAATCAATTACAAACATTTAATCAACTTAAAGAACATGCAGCGGTTTCATAGACTATTTTGCCTCAGAAAACTGAACTTCATACAGTTTTTAACGTTGGAACACGCGTGTTAAACTTCGTCTGCTAGTCACATTCGAGGAAAGAACATTTCCTGAGCGATACCAAAACATGAACAGAACACACACTGTCTGCCTTAACCGCCACAGCAGAATGACAACATAACTGTGTACTTGATTTTAGTTCAAAACATGGAAACTGACAAGAAGTGTTAACAGAATTGAATGATTTGCACGGAACTATACAACCGCGCATTAATCGATCGCCTGCGCAGGTAGACTGGTTGGGTGAATATGATTCGATCAATTACTTTCGCACAAAAACTCCTCTTTTCTTTGAATAACTGAAGAAAGGAGGAATAAAGAGGTTACATACCTCGTCTCAGTGATTATCAAAAATAATGGTCTCAGTTCGCGGTCATGAAAAATGCTGTACCTGAATATAATAATAATAATAAATGAGCATTTATATAGCGCAACATCATAACTTTACAATTATGCTCTTTGCGCTTGACACATTTAAAATTCAAACACAGTTATACAAGCATTTACATCTACATTCATAGTCAGCAACGCTTGATTAAAAGCATACACCATCAGACATACATTACATGCCCACCAAATTTGAAACAGATCCATCGAGAACCTTGGGCGTGCATCGCGAACACACAGACACACACACACACAGACACAAGTCGTATATGGGTCATTCTCAGAAATGGTGGTCCAAAGTTACATACAAAGTAAAAGTAAAAAATAAAGTGTCAAGAAATACAAAATAATTGTTTTTACTATGAAGTCTATTGTTTGCTATTCATAATAATGCAAAAATTAGACAAAAAGAGTAATTGGTTGCTGAATAAGAGACGTTTTAAAGTGTTGTATTTACGTGATGAATGCTGTAACATGGAAACCAAATTCCAACTTTAAACCAGTCCTAAGCCTTCAATCCTTTGTGCATTTTCTATCAGTTCTGCAGTATTTTTGTGTTCTACCCAACACATTCTAGTTATGAAAGGTAAGGACTTCAACTAATATTGGTAAAAAAATGACATTTGGAACAAAATTAAGGTGAATGTCGCAACACAGAAACGAAATGCTTGAACCACTTTCGGTTCCTGTGCGACAGACATGAATCTGCACTGTTTGGCCTTTCCTGCCGGCAAAACCCGTCTGACCCAAAATAACTACACAATTCGTCAGAGTTTGCTGTATTTGTTGAAAGTTCCTGTTGCGTTCAGATTACCCATTTTAAGTACTTGATGAATGTCGAACATCGACGATCAGAGGATACAAAAACTTCTTGGCTGCTTTGTTCCGCTAAACTTCGCGCTTTGAGAGACTGTTTGCACTCGATATCCTTCCGACACAACATTGTCGCCATCCGCGGTGTGTAAGTTTGTGACAAAGCTTTGCAGGCTCGACAATTAAGTAAAAACCATCTTCAGTCGTAACGTAGGTCAGGAAACGACGCCATGAGTTTCAGCAAATGATATGATTCTGGTGTTTTCTGTGAATATTTGGCTGTGATTCAAAGGACTATTTTCTTGTTCGAACTTCCTGTGCGCCAAAGAGCAAAAAATAGCCGTGATGTGGCAAAGTCATGGAGCACATTGCTGTCCGATGTTCGCGCGTCGAGTCTGGATATGATGCGTTATGACATTCATAATTTTTTGTTCGAAGCCCGTAACTTCAAATTCAGCGTGAGTTTTTGCAAAGATGTGTTGCTACGTCCAAGACTGAACTCCTGACTGTCGATTGCAGTAATTTGTTGGTGTTTGCATGTTTGCATTTAGCCATGAGACTGAACATATTGTTGATCACGAAAGTCGTGTAACGCTTCGGCGATCCGGAAACGGCCAAACTTCGCAATTGAAAAGCACACAAAAACAACACCAACGTATAGAAACCTTTTTTATTGTCATACAACAATGCTTTAATGTCTCAGGAATAGATTCAGATGAAAAAAGTCGTAGAAATAATTTTAATTTACTTTTTCATGATTTCAAATGTGTCACCCCTACTCACTCTCACTGGACCACCATTTCTGAGAATGATCCATATATATAGATATATACATGTAGTATGTATTTGCCAACCTTCGACACTCCGAAAAAGAGATAGCGGAAGTCAATGTCAGATCAAGTTTGTATTGGCTACTTCCTAACGACTTGTAAGGGGATGTTTCATTGGCTAAGAAATGTGTAACACTCTAGCTTTTCATTATCGGAGTGTATACAGACCCATCGATCCTGTATACACTAGGAGTGTGTATAGCTTTTGCCAAAAGGAAACAAAAACCGGAGTGGCTCGGGAACCGGCAGTTGCGGACAGTACGTCCTCACAAATTAGACGTTCTTAGTTTTCCCTATCCAGCAGATATTCATCTTAGCTCTGCAGTTGTTAGCGATTTGCGTTCAGGTTCATTAGCGATTTTCGCTCGGGTTTGTTAGCGATTTGCTCATGTGTGTGAGGTTGTTGGTTGGAGCCCATGCAGCGAACACTTAAAACAACAACGTTTGATCATCTTATTAACTTCTCTCGTTTTCTTCTTAACCAGCCTTTCTTTAATTGCTCGATTCTACTTTACTCCAAAGCACTTTAGTGATCAAACTGAGATTGCAACAACAAAGCTAGTCATGCAGTCACAAGTCACTCCCAGTGCATCCGCGAACCAAGCAACGTGAAATACTGGTCCGGAGGTATATATATACACAAATGAACATGGAAGCAAACAAAAACAAACAAATGACAACAAAACATAAGTCTGCTTTGCATCGAATTGCTTGCTTTGACAGAATCTCTGACACCTGCGAACCGTTACTCTCGTTACTCTGAGTTGCTGGTCAGTGATCGTGCTGTTTCCAAAATACAATTAGGCAGACCTGTTTACCCTTACGATTTTGGCGTAATTTATTACGATTTTCTGCAAAAAATACGCCATTCCGCTATCCGTGTCAAGACTACGATTTTCATAAATAAAAAAAAATGTAAACTTTTTTTAACAAAATTTTAAAAATTTATTCACATGTTTGGCATTGTTTTTTTTCAATGGCAAAATGGGGTGAAAAAGCACAGGAATGATGGATATGTGCATGATTGCGTTTCGCAGACACAGTTGTCATGTGCGTTGTAATTGGCGACGAATGCTGGATGATTACTATTTTTGTGCCAGGATTACTATTTTTGGGGCTGAGCATTACTCCAAAACACTTATGGGGGTAAACAGGTCTGATTAGGTCTTTCTGAAACTTAAAGCTCCATGAATCATTCTAAAAAAAATAGCAAAAATCACAGTTCTTTGCATTGAACTTTAGAAGAAAATCGTAAAATAAAATTAACAAATCGGATTAAAAAAAAATATAGGTAGCAGTGGAGAAAGTCGGTCCCCGAGCCTGAGGGCTCCGTAACCGGCTCACTACAGTGGCTCGGGAACTGGTGAGTCGGTCAGCATTAATTTCGCGCTTCACACGACTTGTTTCATTTTTCAGAGAGCATGTGTTGCAATTTTAAATGAAGAAATTCATCAAGTTAGCAAACATCATTTTCAATGTCACAAGGGAAGCAAAGCTGAGATTGAGCATTGTCGTACTTCCCTACAGGTAATGCACCCGGGTGCACACCCTGCATACAAGAAAAACACTTTTGCACAGGAAGTGCACCAACAGGGAATGCACCCTTTTGTTCCACGGGGTCAAATCACCCAGAAATCACATACAGTAGTTCTAAAGTCGAACCCCCCATATTACAAACCCCTCCCTTATATCTCTTACCAGTTCACTCCCTTACCCATCGTAAGCAAGCTTACAATGCCCCCCTCCCCCCCCTGTAGTTTTCCACTGACCAATTATCTAATTATCGAGGAAAAAAAATGGTTATTTTACATTGGATGGGTCGGACAGTGGATAAACTCATATGTTAGACACACTTTATGACAGAAACAAGCTGGTTTTTTTTTATAAGTTAGTTATAGGAATGCATTATTAGGCCCAAAAAAAGAAAGTCTGTTGATAGTAACATAGGCCAAAAAAATAGGGTCGGTAGTTCAGCACTTTTTTTTTTTCTTCACAAAAACATATTTTCAAGTTATTTTGCCAAAAAGGAAGACTTTCTTTTTTTTTCCTTTTTTTCCCCCCTCCAAAAAACCATATTTTTGTTATTTTGCCAAAAAACAAACTGGGTTTTTTTTGTTGCCCCAAATGCCAAAAAAAAGTCTAGGGTCGCGCGAAAAAATAGGGTCGGTCGGGGTACTGTAAACAGACTATTTTTTTTGTTTGGCATGCGTATGTCATGAAATGTCTAACTTTGAAATTTGGGTGGGGGTATTCAGGTGATAATAACTTTTTTGTTTATCAGCAAAACTCAATAAAACTTTGCTATGTTATGTAAAATGAATGCCAAAACAGACTAGTTAGCAGCATATCTAAAATAAACTGAACACACACAAAAAATCTTCTTTGTGTTTGTCACCTTTTCAAAAAAATGGACGTACAAATTTCAACAAAAATCATGTTGTCACCCCCATAACCTTTTTGACTCACATGCGAAGCAAAAGTGAGTCTATGTACTCACCCGAGCCGTCCGTCCGGCCGGCCGGCCGGCCGGCCGGAAAACTTTAACATTGGATATTTCTTGGACACTATTCAGTCTATCAGTACCAAATTTGGCAAGATGGTGTATGATGACAAGGCCCCAAAAAACATACATAGCATCTTGACCTTGCTTCAAGGTCAAGGTCGCAGGGGCCATAAATGTTGCCTAAAAAACAGGTATTTTTCACATTTTTCACATTTTCTCTGAAGTTTTTGAGATTGAATACCTCACCTATATATGATATACAGGGCAAAGTAAGCCCCATCTTTTGATACCAGTTTGGTTTACCTTGCTTCAAGGTCAAGGTCACAGGCGCTCTTCAAAGTTGGATTGTATACATATTTTGAAGTGACCTTGACCCTGAACTATGGAAGATAACTGTTTCAAACTTAAAAATTATGTGGGGCACATGTTATGCTTTCATCATGAGACACATTTGGTCACATATGGTCAAGGTCACTTTGACCCTTATGAAATGTGACCAAAATAAGGTAGTGAACCACTAAAAGTGACCATATCTCATGGTAGAAAGAGCCAATAAGCACCATTGTACTTCCTATGTCTTGAATTAACAGCTTTGTGTTGCATGACCTTGGATGACCTTGACCTTGGGTCAAGGTCACATGTATTTTGGTAGGAAAAATGTGTAAAGCAGTTCTTAGTGTATGATGTCATTGCTAGGTTTAGTTATTTGACCTTGACCCTGTAAAGGTCAAGGTCAAGCATGTGAGTCGTATGGGCTTTGCCCTTCTTGTTTACCTTTAAAGATAGCACAATTATCTTTGCAAATATGAAAAGCTTATTCATTGGCTCACGAAGTGTAGCCTATGCGATCGTAACTTTGTCTGTCTGTGCGTGCGTGCGTATGTGCGTATGTGCGTGCGTGCGTGCGTGTGTATGTCTGTGGTAGAAACTTTAACATTTCGTCATTTGAAGACGTCACATTATGGCGTAAGAGGGTTAGACGTCACGCGAAGGAATGTCTCGGTCATTGTTATTTTGAGCGGGCCGAGACTATTTGGCAGTCGTGTCTGTAAGTAGGCTACATGCAGACAGACAGATCTAGATCTAGTGTCTCGCTTTCTTGCACAGTGTCACCAATGCTTACTGTGTGTATGTGTGTATGTGTGACGGAGTGATTGAGTTTGTGTTACTGTTTGTCGATTTCTTACGTGAGCCTTGAAGGCTTCGCCTCTTGTTTTCCTTTCATTTGATATGTAACTTTCTATATTTCATTTAGAATATGACCACAGATAGCCACTCGGCAAGTAGGCACCAACAGCACTGTAAAATATGCCCTGAAACCCCCGAACTGGTAAGAGTTAAGGCCCTCTTTTCTCAGACTTTCTGTTCATAGCCTTTGTGAATTTACCCCCATTTTAAGACTCCCTTGAAGACCTAGCTGATTTTATCAGATCTATGGAGGTCTTAAAAGGGGGGTTCCACTATGCAAGGGTAGAAGATTTGATGCTGTTTGTGAGACATAACTTTCAACTCTGCATGATTGTATTCTTGTCACAGGATGGAGGGAGAGGACCCGGCAGTGAAGATGGAGGTGAAGATGGAGATTGATGTCGCTGAAGAGCCACCACAGTCTTGGTTTATGACCCAGCAACATACACATGGTGAGTATTTGTACCCTGTGTTTCACAGCAAGCAAGGTTGTGTGTGTATATGTCTTGGGTGTGCGTCTGTGGGCATGCGTGCACAGGCGAGCATGTGTTGTGTGATATCAGGCTAGTCTTTTTACATTTAGTCAAGTTTTGACTAAATGTTTTAACATAGAGGGGGAATCGTGACGAGGGTGGTGGTGTCTGTGTGTGTGTGTAGAGAGATTCAGAGTAGACTACTGGACTGATCTTTATGAAATTTTACATGAGAGTTCCTGGGCATGATATCCCCAGACTTTTTTTTCTCATTTTTTGGATAAATCAATCAATCAATCCATGACGCTTATATCGCGCATATTCCGTGGGTACAGTTCTAGGCGCTCTGCAGTGATGCCGTGTGAGATGAAATTTTATACGGCCAGTAGATTGCAGCCATTTCGGCGCATATTTACCTTTCACGGCCTATTATTCCAAGTCACACGGGTATAGGTAGACAATTATTAACTGTGCCTAAGCAATTTTGCCAGGAAAGACCCTTTTGTCAATCGTGGGATCTTTAACGTGCACACCCAATGTAGTGTACACGGGGGGAGGGTTCGGACACCGAAGAGAGTCTGCACACAAAGTTGACTCTGAAATAAATTTCCGCCGAACCTGGGATCGAACTCACGCTGACAGCGGCCAACTGAATACAAATCCAGCGCGCTACCAACTGAGCTATATCCCCGCCCAAATGTCTTTGATGATGTCATATCCGGCTTTTTGTAAATGTTGAGGCGACACTGTCACACCCTCATTTTTCAATAAAATTTATTGAAATTTTGGCTAAGCAATCTTCGACGAAGGCCGGACTTTGGTATCGCATGTCAACTTGGAGGCTTAAATTAAAAATCTCACAAGCCTTTCGGGCTTCACTCCATCCCAAGGTTTGCATACTTTGGCATGTTTGTCTTACGGTCTCCTCGAGGGTTTGTCCTCCTCAGCACTGAGTGGACAACTTTACGCAGGAATCGTTCCAGGGCATTGGCATTGTCTACCATACCCGTGTGACTTGGAATAAGGCCGTGAAAGGTAAATATGCGCCGACATGGCTACAATCTACTGGCCGTATAAAATGTCATCTCACACGGCATCACTGCAGAGCGCCTAGAACTGTACCCACGGAATATGCGCGATATAAGCCTCATTGATTGATTGATTGATTGATTCCCTTCCTTTCTTAAGGGGGGGGGGGGGGGGCAGCTTGTCTTTCCCTCGACTCGGCTTGGGTTTATTAATCCAAGGCTTGGTTCTCTTCCCGGGCCGTTTTACGGTCCAGGAGATTGGAAGAAGTGCTGGGCACAGCTTACTGGCTCTCTGAAGTTGTCTTTCGCAACTTTTGCCTGAGAGACATCACGGCTGTCAATCTGGATGGTTCTTGGGTCCTTTCCTGCCTTTTTGGCAGTGGGCCCTTTCCTGCCTTTTTGGCAGTGGGCCAGTTCCTGCCAAGGGTTTTAGAGTGAGTTAGATTTTTCTTTTCCACCGGGCCCTTCCTGACTTGTTGGCAGCGGGCCAGTTTCTGGCAGGGATTTTTAGAGTGAGTTAGATTTTTCTTTCCCACCTCCTTGTTGAAGCTATCTGCTATATGTGATTCGGAGTAAGAATATGTAATTTAATCGAAAATTTTATAAGTAAATTTTCATTTGATTAATATACTTACTCGAATCACATAGTGAATTCCCTCCCGCCAACCCCGCTTATGTTTTTTTTAGTTTTCTTAAAGCCGTATGATTTGACCACGTGTTGAGTAGCGGTAGTGACGTAGGGCACACCAATGGGAGGTAACTCCCCGGGTGTGGGGTCATTACCATGGCTACGTTTACACTTTTTGTGGTGGGGTTGCTTCCCTTTAAAATTGTTTAAGACGGGTAGCCTTTTCAGACCTTAGCATCCTAGACTGCGTCAATGCTATATGTGATTCGGGTAAGTATATTAATCAAATGAAAATTTACTTATAACATTTTCGATTTTAGGGGTGACCTTGTTTGACAGACTGTCACGGGATGCCTATACAAAGTACCATCAATCGGACAAATGATATGTACAGCTGACATAATTACCTTTTTGAGCATATAAAGTTTAACTAAAATGAATTGCGTTTTAATGCTTTTCTTAGCAAGTGAAAATTGCTGCAATAATTTTTTGGCCAAGTTTAGTAAGGAATGGGGCATGTGTGCTGGACAATCTGTGTGTTTGCGGGCACAGGCGTGCATGTGATTGTGTGATATCAGGCCAGTAGGGACTTGGGCAGAAACACTCGGTCGGTAGCTGGTCTGGCGCGGAAACAGGTGATGTCTATTGTCATGGGGTTGAATCCGAGGTTTGCGAAAGGGTTTATTACTTAAAGTCAGCTCTCTGAACTGTGAGTTACTCTTGGTGTCTGCATAACATGCCGTGTGTTTAATAAAGATCCTGGGTTGACAGTGACAGTTTAAGGGCATTAATTCATTCGCGTTGTATCGGACTTCCTAATCCGACAGCTGTGCTTTGCGTTGCCGGCATCTCGGATGTTACGATCCGACGTATGTAACTAATTTTTAACGGTGTGAATGGCCCCGCTGACCAAGGGAAACAACCCCCACAGTAAACGTCTGCCTGTCTACAGTGGTACCATTCACAGTGAACAGTTCCTTCCCTTCAATTGTTGGGAATGTTTGATTTTTTTGACGGTGTGTGACCCACATGTTTTGACTATTCCAAGATGGCGGATCGTTCTGCTACAAGACGTATTAACTTGAAAAGAGTGCTAGAACTTGTTATTCAGGATGGTTCTGACCTAAACCCCCCCGGGTTAGGGGGAGACCATATTGGTTGGGACGAGAAAGAATTTACCCGATGCTCCCCAGCATGTCGTAAGAGGCGACTAACGGTCGTAACGTAGGTCGGGAAACGACGCCATGAGTTTCAGCAAATGATATGATTCTGGTGTTTTCTGTAAATATTTGGCTGTGATTCAAAATTTAGGTCTTTTATGGCAAAACCATAGACTTACTACATACCAGTAAGAATAGCCAGGGCTAACACAAAAAGTGAAACACCTGAAAAGCAGGGGACCGCGGCAGCGCCCCCAGAAGCTAAGGCTTTTTTTTGACTCACATGCGAAGCAAAAGTGAGTCTATGTACTCACCCGAGTCGTCCGTCCGGACGTCCGGACGGAGTTTTATTATCTAATGTACCCAAGTAACCTTCCCACATGGATCCCATGTGGGCCCCAAGTGGGATCCCACATGGTGACGTGGGAAGTCCCACATGGGCGCCATGTGGGATTTGATTACAGCTTCCAGTGGGAGCCCAGTGGGAAGTAAATGGGACACGAGTGGGAAACGGGTGGGACACGACTGGGAAACCGGTGGGGCACGAGTGGGATCAGGGTGGGAAACGAGTGAGATTCACGGGTGGAAAACGAGTGGGATTCAGGTAGGAAGCGAGTGGGAATCAGGTGGGAAGCAAGTGGGATTCAGGTGGGAAACAAGTGGGGTTTAAATCGGAAACGTGTGGAACTTCTTCTTAATTCTTCTTCTTCTGACTTCCATAGAGGACTCAGGTTCTTGCGAACGTCTCAAGAGTCCTGCGAATTTAAAAATCATCAATGTATAAAGAAAAGAAAAAACAAAAACAACTGATACACACGTATACATATTCAAGCACACACACACACCAGTTTTTAATCACTCAAATCAACTTGACGCTGGATTACGGGCGCGCGCGCAGCCACGTGGGAAAGCCGTGTTGATGCGTTCATCAACCTTCGAGTTTGACAGTAATCCCACTGATCGTCTTCGCTTTGTTGAATATGAAGCCGCCATTATATTACTCGGTGTATAGGGACAAAGAACAAAGTTTTACTTTAAGAAACCGGATTTTTTATACGTTTTCAAAAACCGGATTTTCAGCGAGAACTGGAAAGGTGTTATCCCTGAATAGCTGAAAGAGATACTGCTCACTATATTGATCTGACTGTTTGGGGAGAGTTTTAACCGATTTTGACGAATCTGGGGAATCCACTGTGCATGAACATCATCTACACGCAATGCGGCATGATTTGCTTTAAAAAGCACCACAAGTATGGTAATCAATAAAACAAGTCGCGTAAGGCGAAATTACTACATTTTGTCAAGCTGTGGAACTCACAGAATGAAACTGAACGTAGTCCGCCGCTAGTGCAAAAGGCAGTGAAAGTGACGAGCCTGTTTGGCGCGGCAGCGGTTGCGCTGTGCTTCATAGCACGCTTTACTGTACCTCTCTTCGTTTTAACTTTCTGAGCGTGTTTTTAATCCAAACATATCATATCTATATGTTTTTGGAATCAGGAACCGACAAGGAATAAGATGAAATAGTTTTTGAAACGATTTCGGAAATTTAATTTTAATCATAATTTTTATATTTTTAATTTTCAGAGCTTGTTTTTAATCCAAATATAACATATGTATATGTTTTTGGAATCAGAAAATGATGAAGAATAAGATGAACGTAAATTTGGATCGTTTTATAAAAATTTTTTTTTTTTTACAATTTTCAGATTTTTAAGCCACAAAACTGAAATGCAATACCAAAATCCGTCCTTCATCGAAGATTGCTTGGCCAAAATTTCAATCAATTTGATTGAAAAATGAGGGTGTGACAGTGCCGCCTCAACTTTTACATATGACGTCATCAAAGACATTTATCGAAAAAAAGAAAAAAACGTCCGGGGATATCATTCCCAGGAACTATCATGTCAAATTTCATAAAGATCGGTCCAGTAGTTTAGTCTGAAACGCTCTACACACACACACACACACACACACACACACACACACACACACATACACCACGACCCTCGTCTCGATTCCCCCTCTATGTTAAAACATTTAGTCAAAACTTGACTAAATGTAATGAAAGCGAACAAAGGAGCTTCGGGGCACTACCTCTCTCAGATGTTGGCAACAAAGTACATGTAGTTGAGATGCGCTGCCCATGACGGGCCCCTAGCTAAATAGTATTGTCATCATTTTCACGAGTTTTCATTCACAAGCACCTGGTAAATAAATCTCATGTTCCCCGGGGAATAAATCCCCGGTTACCATAGTTGCAGGAAGCCCTATTACATGGATAATCAAAAGCAAACCCAATAGAAACGCTCGAGGATTCTTCGGCTCTTTTCATTGGCGTTTCCCCAGACCTAAACAGACGACAAGACACTGCTTTGCAAAGTTCCAAAAACCAACTGGCAAACTGGCAAAAGTAAACAAAAAAACAAAGCTACTTCAATAAATTCGTCACAAACAAATGAAACCTACCGATATGTCATGTCTTCTTACAAAGTCATGGAGTGAGAAACACGAACGTTCAAGTGAAACCAATTGACCCCTGAGCTGACACACACATTTTGACCCGTGCACAAGACGTATCGATAAATGAAGCACAAATAAGAAATAATGATAAAAGCAAAGAAAATAGCAACAAGATATGCAAACATCTCACAAAGCCGAGCAAGCAGATTGACAGGTCTAATGAAAAACAAAGAGGTACTGAGTCGGAAACAAGATCGCGATTCTTTCCTTCGCTGCACGACGCAAATCTTCTGTGACCTTTGACTCAACGTAGCTTCCACATTCGATTACTAAGCTTAATACTCACAACTGAAAGCCGAGGGAGTGGAATACCGAGATGAACAAACAGAACTGTGCATCCTCAAACCTGACATATTCATCCCAACATTTTATGAACTTTAAAATACAGAAAGTTGCTTTCACACGCCAGCTTTGATTGCCAGTGGTTATCCGCACGGAACTCGTGTGGTTATTAGCACGGAACCCGTGTTTCAAAGCATGGCTCCCTGGGTTGATTATCTTATTTTCTCACAACCAAAATGATGACAAAAACGATGTTTGGTGGTTTGTTGTCAGACCAGCTTTTTTTGTCGGTCCTCGGGGGGCATATCGACTTTTGTTTCATATTTATTGACCGCGGCCTTCGGCCTTGGTCAATAAATATGAAACAAAAGACGATATGCTCCCCCTCGGACGACAAAAAAGCTGGTCTGTCAACAACCCATCAAACATCTTATAATGTTCACCACATACACTAACAAGGCAAGTAACTCCTGACACAAACTGAGCTTCTGAAAAAGTGCTTTCTTTGCCTAGTTTTTGACATGTTGTAATTAAGCTGTAATAACACTTTCTTTTAAAAAGTGAAGGCAGTCCTCCAACATGGTAGCATTATTTGCAACACAGAATATTTTTTGGTATATTTATAACTTTGGAAGCAATCTGAGGATCAGGTTTTTCCTTTGGTAATTATACTATTTAATTGCTTTTAAAATGTGTCAGCAATTTGTCTGTTACAGGACAAATTGCAGCCAATGTTGACAGTGATACCTGGCTAAAGAAAGAGGCAGAAGAACAAGCTACAGCCAGTGCAGACAGTGATACCTGGCTGAAGAAAGAGGCAGGAGAAGGACAAGCTACTGCCAGTGCTGACAGTGATACCTGGCTGAAGAAAGATGCAGGAGAAGGACAAGCTACGGTCAGTGCTGACAGTGATACCTGGCTGAAGAAAGAGGCAGGAGCAGGACAAGCTACAGTCAGTGCTGACAGTGATACCTGGCTGAAGAAAGAGACAGGAGAAGGACAAGCTACAGTCAGTGCTGATACCTTGCTGAAGAAAGAGGCAGGAGAAGGACAAGCTACAGTCAGTGCTGACAGTGATACCTTGCTGAAGAAAGAGGCAGGAGAAGGACAAGCTACAGTCAGTGCTGACAGTGATACCTGGCTGAAGAAAGAGGCAGGAGAAGGACAAGCTACAGCCAGTGCTGACAGTGATACCTGGCTGAAAAAAGAGGCAGGAGAAGGACTATCCACAGGCTGTACTGACAGTGATACCTGGCTGAAGGAAGAGGCAGGAGAAGAGCTGTCTGATACTGACAGTAACTTCAACACTGATTCACAGCTAAACACAAACACCACAGGAGCACACTTGTCTGCTGGTAAAACTCGACCAAAGGAGCACACGTTTAAACGTCTACAAGTGCATCGGTGCTCACATTGTAGTTCTGTCTTTGATTTTCCAAGCGGGTTGAAGAGACATCTACTAACGCATACAGATGAGCGACCACATAAGTGCAATCAATGCAGTGCTGCTTTTGCTCGATGTGGTTCCTTGAAGAAACATATGTTCGTGCACACAGGGGAACGACCACATAAGTGTGGTCAATGCAATGCTGCTTTTGCTCAATCTGGTTACCTGAAGGGCCACATGTTGACACACACAGGGGAACGACCACATGTGTGTGGTCAATGCAATGCTGCTTTTGCTCGATCTGGTTACCTGAAGGACCACATGTTCACACACATAGGTGAGCGACCACATAAGTGCAATCAATGCAGTGCTGCTTTTGTTCTTTCAGGTTCCCTGAAGAACCACATGTCGACCCACACAGGTGAGCGACCACATAAGTGTGGTAAATGCAATGCTGCTTTTGCTCGATCTGGTATCCTGAAGAACCACATGTTGACACACACAGGGGAACGACCACATAAGTGCGGTCAATGCAGTGCAGCTTTTACTCATTCTGGTTCCCTGAAGAACCACATGTTGACACACACATGTGAACGACCTCATCAGTGTTTGCAGTGCAATGCTTGTTTTGCTCTTTCAGGTTCACTGAAGAACCACATGTTGACACACACAGGTGAGCGACCACATAAGTGCAATCAATGCAGTGCTGCTTTTGCTCGATTTTTTCCCTTGAAGAAACATATGTTCACACACACAGGGGAACGACGTCAATGCAATGCTGCTTTTGCTCGATCTGGTTCCCTGAAGAACCACATGTTGACACACGTAGGTGAGCGACCACATAAGTGCAATCAATGCAGTGCTGCTTTTGTTCTTTCAGGTTCCTTGAAGAACCACATGTTGACACACACAGGTGAGCGACCACATAAGTGTGGTAAATGCAAAGCTGCTTTTGCTCGATCTGGTTCCCTGAAGAACCACATGTTGACACACACAGGGGAACGACCACATAAGTGCGGTCAATGCAGTGCAGCTTTTGTTCATTCTGGTTCCCTGAAAAACCACATGTTGACACACATAGGTGAGCGACCACATAAGTGCAATCAATGCAGTGCTGCTTTTGTTTTTTCAGGTTCCTTGAAGAACCACATGTTGACACACACAGGTGAGCGACCACATAAGTGTGGTAAATGCAATGCTGCTTTTGCTCGACCTGGTTCCCTGAAGATCCACATGTTGACACACACAGGGGATCGACCACATAAGTGCGGTCAATGCAGTGCAGCTTTTGCTCATTCTGGTTCCCTGAAAAACCACATGTTGACACACACAGGTGAGCGACCACATAAGTGCAATCAATGCAGTGCTGCTTTTGCTCGATCTTTTCCCTTGAAGAAACATATGTTCCTACACACAGGGGAACGACCACATAAGTGTGGTCAATGCAATGCTGCATTTGCTCGATCCGGTTCCCCGAAGGACCACATGTTGACACACACAGCTGAGCGACCACCTAAGTGCGATAAATGCAGTGCTGCTTTTGCTAATTCTGGTTCCTTGAAGAAACAGGTTTACACACACACACACACACACACACACACACACACACACACACACACACACAGGGGAAAGACCACATAAGTGCGGTGAATGCAGTTCTGATTTTTCTGAGTCTGGTTCCTTGAAGAAACATATGTTGACACACACAGGTGAAGGACCTCATGAACCGGCACGGTTGGCCTTGTGGTAAGGCGTCCGCTCTGATATGGCCACCGGCACGGTTGGCCTAGTGGTAAAGCGTCCACCCCGTGATCGAGAGGTCGTGGGTTCGAACCCCGGCCGGGTCATACCTAAGACTTTAAAATTGGCAATCTAGTGGCTGCTCCGCCTGGCGTCTGGCATTATGGGGTTAGTGCTAGGACTGGTTGGTCCGGTGTCAGAATAATGTGACTGGGTGAGACATGAAGCCTGTGCTGCGACTTCTGTCTTGTGTGTGGCGCACGTTATATGTCAAAGCAGCACCGCCCTGATATGGCTCTTCGTGGTCGGCTGGGCGTTAAGCAAACAAACAAACAAACAAACAAACTGATATGGCCCTTCGTGGTCGGCTGGGCGTTAAGCAAAGAAACAAACAAACAAACAAACGAACGACCTCATTAATGTAGTCAGTGCAGTGCTGCTTTTGCTCAGTTTCACGCCGTATAAACGGTTGCGTCCACTGAAAGCCGCGGCATCGGTTGCATCAACTAAAAGCCTCGTGATCAGGACACGCGAGGTGAGTTTCTCCACAAAATTACAAATCTCTTCTCTTAGTTATTAGATTATCACATAACTTTTGTTTACACTTTGAACTTAGGTGTTGTAGCATCGCATCATCGATTTTTTTCATTGATTGCATATCCGTGGGAATGTTGAACTGTGATTATTTACACTTTTTCTAGCGCATTTTTGTAAATTTTGACTTTCAACCTTCACCACTAAAAATCAAGCTTTCGGACAAAGCTACAGACAATTAAAATGTAATCAATGATTATTTATTGACCATTGGGTTAAAATTTTATTAGCTAATGTTACATAGTTACTTCATAATTTACGGATGGGGTCCTGATTTGGCCTATTATGGTCCGCTGGACCCGAAAAGCAACAGCTAACTAACTAACTAACTATAATTTACGGATATGCAAGGACACTAAACAGTTTGACGGTTGCACACCACGGAAAATCCTTGTACAGACCGGTTGTGTGCCACGGTAGTCATCGATTGTGCGCCGTGGAAGTAATTGAAAGTTTAAAAGGTTTACTTTAAGGCTGCAAAATCGCTTCTGAACATTGTACAACAAATATCATACCATGTAATGGTGTACAGTGGCCAGCAAAAGTATCGCACCAAATGGGAAGAACGGAAATAACTAAAATTGCATTTGCTGCAGACAAGAAGTCTTGTGTTATATGCTGCCTATCTTGATGTTAATGACTGTTATAGATCTCTCTCTCTCTCTCTCTCTCTCTCTCTCTCTCTCTCTCTCCCTCTCTCTCTCTCCTTGGACGATGAACGTTCGGTTCTAGACCTGTCTCACTTCCTATAACAAGTGTTTGACTTTTGATGACATAATCATGATATAAAGTAAATATATTCTTATTGGCATATTGTGCCTATTTTTGTGTGTGTGTACTAAAAGCGTATAATGTTCTTAATTTTGTTTATATCCGTACGTATTGGTATTATCTGTATATGCAAGGTCTCAAACAAGGATGCTTGGCAAGCCCAAGCCTGTTCTCTTTTTTGATTAACGAACTTGCGTCTGAAATGATTCTAAAAGGGAGGCATGGAATTCAACTTCTTCCGGGTGAAATTGAACTATTTATCATGATGTTTGCTGACGACATAGCATTGCTCTCAGTGACACCGGTGGGACTACAAAACCAGCTAAATGTATTGCATGAAGTTGCCAACAGATTAGGTTTAAAGGTAAACAAAGAAAAAACAAAAGTGTTGGTATTTCGCAACGGTGGATACTTGGGGAAAAACGAAGCCTGGACATTCGGTCACGACAACATGTACGTTACCAACTCGTATAAATATCTCGGCTTAACCTTGACCACCAAAGTTTCCATCCAATGATGCTTTGAAGACTCTATTGTACGAGCTAAGCGTGGTGTTATCGACATTTTTAGAGTTCTGTGGAATATTGGATGTTATGATCTAAACCTTTTTTTCACACTCTTTGATACACAGATTACCCCCATATTGCTATACGGTTCAGAAATGTGGGGTTGTTTTGATTGCTCTAACATTGAAAAGGTACACATGTTCGCATGCAAACGGATAATAGGTGTTTCCCCTCAAAGTCCCAACTGCATGGTATACGGAGAACTCGGTAGATTTCCCCTATCAGTTCTCGCTGCTACCAGATGCGTTAAATACTGGTTGTGGCTAAATCGCCTCCCCAACACAAGATATGTATAAATGGCCCATGTGATGATGAGGAACATGGCAGACAGAGGGACAGACAATTGGTCCGCTAGGGTCAGGAACCTCCTATGTGAAAATGGGTTTGGACATGTGTGGACGTACGGCTATGTCGGCAACGAAAAACACTTTATCAAGGCTTTTCAACAACGCCTAAAAGACTGCTTTATCCAGAACTGGCATAGTAAGCTGGAAGACAGTGAGAGGTATGACACATACAAATTGTTTAAACCTGATTTTGGAAGAGAAAGGTACCTTGACCAAATAGACAATCCATATATTCAAAAAGTGTTCACAAAATTCAGACTTGGGGTTTCACCCTTGATGTGCTGAACAAACAGAGATACTCTGCAAACGGTTCCCATGTTTGCCCACTTTGCAGATACCCTCACGAAAACGAGCACCACTTTCTTTTTAAGTGCCCAGTATACTCGGATATAAGAGAAACTTACTTGGAAAATGTCTTTGAAATTGGTCAACTCGAAAACTCGTCAATGCAGATACTACCAACACAAAACAAAAGTAGGTTGTGGGCACTCTCCCGGTATACATTTTATGCATTCAGGCATCGACAGCAACTGCAAGGCTAAAATGAATGTGTGTAAATGTTTTCCGATCGATATGTTTCAACCCTTAGCACTGTATATGCACTTGTTCTTACTTGTCTCTGAGAGAGTATACATTGAAATGGAAACTCTACTCCCCCCTTGTACAAACACAACAGTGTGGTTTACAATAAAAATTCTGAGTTCTCTCTCTCTCTCTCTCTCCTTGGACGATGAACGTTCGGTTCTAGACCTGTCTCACTTCCTATAACGAGTGTTTGACTTTTCGGATGACATAATCATGATATAAAGTAAATATATTCTTATTGGCATATTGTGCCTATTTTTGTGTGTGTGTACGAAAAGCGACTGTGCGAATACATTAATCATCGGTATAATGTTCTTAATTTTGTTTATATCCGTACGTATTGGTATTATCTGTATACCTTTTTGATTGCGATTGACGTGAAAACAGAGTAGCGTAATGCATAGTTGGTGTGAATTGCGAATGTGCATGATTTTAGATTTTGATCTGAATTTCAATAAATGTGCTTGAATTTAGCATAAATGACAAAGAATATTGGCTGTTTAATGCATGTACATTATAGCTATTTTCATTTTTTGGGTCAACGTTGTTTTATTTTCACCTCGGTGGTCTTGTTAAGATGATCACGTGCTACATGGCATGCACACGAAAAAGCAAGATAATGATTGTGTTCAGGCTTGTATTATAAGGTTGTTTTCTAATCATTTAATATGTTTGCTATTTCTTATGTATACTAACTTGTAGACCCTCACCCCCATAGCCTCCCCTTGCAATGAACTTTGTTTATGCAATAAAATGTCTTACGACTTACGTCTCTCTCTTTCTCTCTCCTGCACGGTTGGCCTAGTGGTAAGGCGACCGCCCCGTGATCGGGAGGTCGTGGGTTCGAACCCCGGCCGGGTCATACCTAAGACTTTAAAATTGGCAATCTAGTGGCTGCTCCGCCTGGCGTCTGGCATTATGGGGTTAGTGTTAGGACTGGTTGGTCCGGTGTCAGAATAATGTGACTGGGTGAGACGTGAAGCCTGTGCTGCGACTTCTGTCTTGTGTGTGGCGCCGGTTATATGTCAATGCAGCACCGCCCTGATATGGCCCTTCTTGGTCGGCTGGGCGTTAAGCAAACAAACAAACAAACAAACTCTTTCTCTCTCTCTCTCTCTCTCTCTCTCTCTCTCTCTCTCTCTCTCTTCAGGGGCGGATCCGGCCCCTCTGTGCCGGGATCGGTGGGGGGTGGTAGCCCGCTACCGTGGGGGTTGGGGGTTGCAGAGAAGCAAAATTTGGAGTTATCGGATCGTAAAAAAGCACAAAACATCGGCATTAAAGGTGGTGGGGGGCTATAAAAACATAACAAAACAAGAGCTGAGACATTCACGTAATATACAGTAAAACCTGGCAAATAAGGACACCCTTGGGACCAGACAAAAGTGTCCTTATTCTGCAGGTGTCCTTATTAGACAGGTGCAAGTAAACGCGACAAAGTCAAGTTGAGAGAGAGAGAGAGAGTACTGTACATGTACATTTATAAGAAAAACAGAAGCTGTTTAGATTAAATAGAGAAACATTTAATATTGACTTGTAAAACAAGTTTAAAAGCTTTTTATCATATCAACTGTATAAATTTAAATTGTTTAAAAGTTACTGGATCTCATTCATACAACACATTCACATTCACTTCATTCTGCACTCATCAGCTTTTGAAAGAATTTGTCCAGCGTTGTCTGAGTGGACCATTGATGGCAATGTGATTCGCACGTTTGGTTGAAAACCACTCGAACACGGCGTCATTTAGCTCTTCGTATTCGGTTGTCTTCTTCGAAACCCATTTCTGGTCAGCACGTCCGTCTCCCGATTCCCACAACTTCATTATTTTTTCCCGATCGACGCTGATTTTCGAAATCTGCGTTCTCCCACACCCAAGCTCTTGTGCAATCGTTCGGCATGATTTCCCACTTTCGAGTTGTTTGACAACATTTATCCTTTGTTCTAAAGTCAGCGCATTTCTTCCTTTTCTTGAATTTGAATTTCTTGCTGCCATCTTGTTAAACACGAATCACTCTTTCGAAGAGAAGATACATTCACTCAGACACTTTCACTTCCGTTCCGCCGAACACGTTCCACGCGTTGGATTGACTGCCTTGGAACTCTAGCAGCCAATCAAATGCGTCGACTTAAAACACTCACCAAGAATAGACTCTATCGGTATTCCAAGCTCTCGTAATCTCTCGCAAACTTCAGAGCATAGCAAAGCATGCGGTACAGCGATCTCGTGCGAGCTGCACAAGTAAGGTTCGAAGTTCTCGCGATGTTCAAAGTATAACAAATAGCGTGTCTCGCGAGAGCTGCTCAGATACCGAATAATATCAACTGATCGATTTATCGTCTTCTTCGTCGATCGAACTTCCCAGCTTGCTGTGGATGTCCGTATTTAGCAGGTTTATGACTTATTATGGACCCAAAATACGTGTCCGCGTCCGTAATGCCGAGGTGGCCGTAACGTACAGGTGTTTCACAGTGTAAAGCAGTCCGTGCCGAGACTGACTGTCCGTATTCTGCGAGTGTCCGCTAAGTCCAGTGACCGTATTTGACAGTTTTCACTGTAACTTGATATTACTGGCAAATTTAGAAGGACAATGTCCCATGGTGCACAACCGCTGGCAATCAAATATAATATACTGTTCAAAAAAAGAAACGCATAGCTTGTAATATTTGGTTAATTTAGTTATATGGCTACAAGGATATCCACCAAACTGCAGAAAATGTTTATCTGGTCGTCGACCTTTCGTCCATTGCCACAAGTGAGCTCTGCACGTGACGCATGCGTTATCAGTGGCTACAATGTCGAAATTGCTCATTTGGCATGACCACTCGTCATGCTTCAGTGTAATCTCGTGAAACTCGTGGAATATTGAGCTCTCACCATGTCTTCCAAAACCCATAAAAGCGGATTGTTCGCCACAAAGAAATCAGACGACAATTCAGCGACGAAAGATGGCCCGATTGAGCAGAGAAGACCGCCAAATTGCATTGGGTCGTTTACAAGCAGGCCAAAGTCAAAGTGCAATCGCCAGGCACTTCCACGTGTCCCAGAGCACAATCAGTAGACTGTGGGTCAGGTTTCAAGCCACTGGCTCCGTTGCTGACTTGCCACGAGCGGGAAGACCAAGGGCGACAACTGCTGCTCACGACCGCTTCATACGGCTCCGCCACCTCCGGAATCGTTTCCTGTCGGCCTCATCTTCTGTCCAGGCTCTCCCCGGGCCACACCGATTATAGGACCAGACCGTGCGGAACCGCCTGCATGAAGCTGGTTTGAGAGCTCGCAGACCTCACAGAGAAGCTGTCCTCACCCGCCGCCATCGCCAGGACCGAGTGCAGTGGGGCAACCAGCACCTTCGCTGGACCGTCCGGAATCACTGGAGACACGTGTGGTTCAGCGACGAGTCCTACTTCCTGCTCCAGCGACATGATGGTCGGAGGAGGGTCTACCGGAGAGTAAACGAACGTTACGCGCCCAACTGTGTGGATGAGGCACCCGTTCATGGTGGTGGAGGCGTCATGGTGTGGGGGGCGATCAATACCGCTGGAAGGAGCACCCTGGTGCACGTCCAAGGGCGCATAACTGCCCAGCGATACGTGGAGGAAATTCTGCGCCTACACGCCCTTCCTCTTCTGGCTGACCAGGATGCCATATTCCAGCAGGACAACGCTCGCCCGCACACAGCACGACTCACCACCCAGTTCCTCACCGACCACCATGTCCAGGTGCTTCCCTGGCCATCCATGTCGCCAGACATGAACCCGATAGAACACCTCTGGACAGACGTGTGCGCAGCGAGAAGAAGCGCCGGCAAATCACCGCGATCTATTGCAGGCACTTCAGGAGGAGTGGGACACCATCCCACAGCAAGATATCCGGCATCTGATCCAGTCCATGCCCAGAAGGTGCCGGGCAGTTGTTGCTGCTCAAGGCAGTCACACCCCCTACTGACTTGACAGCCTCGGCACCCAATCGTATTGATTGACTGATTGATTTGAAGATGCAAATGAACTGTGTGTGCATTCAACTGTGTCCATACCAAATTTCAAACAAATAATCTAAATATTGGATTTTCTGTTAATTTTTTCGAAAAATAAAACAAATTTGGCAAGTAGCAACTATGCGTTTCTTTTTTTGAACAGTATATATTGTCGCGACGTGCAACCATGCTCTTCCATGGTGTGCAACCGTCAAACTGTTTGGTGTCTTTACATATCCGTAAAATATGAAGTAACCATGTAACATTAGCTAATAAAATTTAACCCAATGGTCAATAAATAATCATTGATTACATCTTAATTGTCTGTAGCTTTGTCCGAAAGCTTGATTTTTGGTGATGAAGGTTGAAAGTCAAAATTTACAAAAATGCGCTTGAACAAGTGTAAATAATCACAGTTCAACATTCCCACGGAAATGCAATCAATGAAAAAAATCGATGATGTGATGCTACAATACCTAAGTTCAAAGTGTAAACAAAAGTTATATGATAATCTACTAATTAAGAGAAAAGATTTGTAATTTTGTGGAGAAACTCACCTCGCGTGTCCTGATCCCGCGGCTTTTTGTCGATGCAACCGATCCCGCGGCTTTCAGTCGACGCAACCGTTTATATGGCGTGAGTTTGGTAACCTGAATACACATGTTGACACACACAGGTGAACGACCTCATCACTGTTGTCAGTGCAATGCTGCTTTTGCTCATTCAGGTTCCCTGAAGAACCACATGTTGACACACACAGGTGAGCGACCACATCAGTGTGATGCTGCTTTTGCTAATTCTGGTTCCCTAAAATACTCATGTTGACACACACAGGTGAACAACCACATCAGTGTAATCAGAGCAGTGCTTCTTTTGCCCTGTTAGGTTCCCTGAAGAAACAATGTTGACACACGCAGTTTTTTTTGTTTGTTGAGTGACATGATTCACTTGGCTTTCTAGTGAGCGGGCGAAAATGGATTCCATCAAGCTAAGTTTTTTGTGACTAATTGTTTGTCTGTTTACTTAAAAGACCGTTGGGTTACTATATTAGTGATTGTAACGCATGTTTGTCAATAACAACGTTCCAACATTTACCTTTCTTGGTTTTTTGAGTCACTTGAGAAAATGTGACTCTATGTAATCGGTCAGTGTTAGTCTGTCCGGCCGGCCGTCCGGCCGGCCGTCCGTAGACACCACCTTAACGTTGGACTTTTCTCGGAAACTATCAAAGCGATCGGGCTCATATTTTGTTTAGTCGTGACCTCCAATGACCTCTACACTTTAACGATGGTTTCGTTGACCTTTGACCTTTTTCAAGGTCACAGGTCAGCGTCAAAGGAAAAATTAGACATTTTATATCTTTGACAAAGTTCATCGGATGTGATTGAAACTTTGTAGGATTATTCTTTACATCAAAGTATTTACATCTGTAGCCTTTTACGAACGTTATCAGAAAAACAAGGGAGATAACTAGCCTTTTCTGTTCGGCAACACACAACTTAACGTTGGGCTTTTCTCGGAAACTATAAAAGTGACCGGGCTCAAATTTTATGTGAACGTGACTCATTGTGTTGTGAATAGCAATTTCTTCCTGTCCATCTGATGCCTCATATAATATTCAGAACTGCGAAAGTGACTCGATCGAGCGTTTGCTCTTCTTGTTTATTCTGAATTTTGGAACGTTGGCTGTCTCTTTGTTTTTGGATTCTTTAATGTCCAGTTTAGTCTTGTTGCCGATTGGTTTGTGTTTTGTACCAATTCAATAATATACCGGCACGGTTGGCCTTGTGGTAAGGCATCCGCCCCGTGATCGGGAGGTCGTGGGTTCGAACCCCGGCCGGGTCATTCCTAAGACTTTTAAATTGGCAATCTAGTGGCTGCTCCGCCTGGCGTCTGGCATTATGGGGTTAGTGCTAGGACTGGTTGGTCCGGTGTCAGAATAATGTGACTGGGTGAGACATGAAGCCTGTGCTGCGACTCCTGTCTTGTGTGTGGCGCACGTTAAATGTCAAAGCAGCACCGCCCTGATATGGCCCTTCGTGGTCGGCTGGGCGTTAAACAAACAAACAAACAAACAAACCAATTCAATAATCTGTGAACAAAATGTGCTGGAATGCCTCTGTGTCCAACATTAAACAGCTGCAGGACATTAACAGTCTCCTTTTGGCTGAAGCAAGTTTCTTAATCCCTGTGTACCTTACGGTCTTACATGTACTAGAAAAAGGCTCCTCCCATTTGAAGGGGCCATGCTGACCCAGAGAGTGCTTGTAATCAGATTTGGCACGGTGCTTGATCTTGGTGCCATCCACAGCAAGATCAAAAATATCTCATTTTTTTAGGCCACGGCAAACTGAGAACTGTGGCATGCTGTTCACTTGGTTACCAAAAAGTATTTAGGGTAGTGCGCACGATGGCGCTTCCCCAAAGTGTCCCAATGCCAAAGTGTCCCAATCCCAAAGTGTTTGAGCTGTGCGTCGCTCGATCCTTGTTAGTCCCTGAACCCCAGCCTAATTTTTCTAGCATTTTTGAAATTAGGTTTAGGTTTTGTTTTTGGCAGGTGTGTTGAACCATCAGGGTACGCATGGGTCATACCCATTTTTCTGACTTTAGAATATACTTTGGGTAGGTTTTGCAAGTCGTTTCCAGGCCTGGGAGTGCTGCGCAATTTTTGTCAGTAGTCTAAATACTTGGTGATTATTTTGTATGTGAAGGACAAAGGTCTGACGTGTCCAAGCTCACTTGAACTTTGTACAGATATATTTTCTATGAAAGATCCCATGTATGTTTTCTGTATTGAATACAGATTTAGAAATTTGCTTGACTCTTGTTGAGTTGATAATTTTGTTTCTGTTTGTCTTGTGTATTTGTTTGATTGCCTGCTTCAAATCTTATATGGATGATGTAGGCATGACGTCAACGATTTTTTACTCGTGAAAGCTGGATCGTTAGAGATAATGGTTTCTTTATGGTCTTCGAGGAAGCTCCCATCCGTCCTCTGGTTCTTAGACACGTTGTCTTCGTGGGTTAGAGGCGGCGACGATGCAGGCCTTTTGGCGTCTCTCCCAGTGGAGGTAGACATGGACAGGAACAAGGAGTCGAGGTATCAGCCACGAACACGAGAATGCAGGTCAACACTGCGTGTTAGTAAACAGAAGCGTTCAAGTAGGTCACACTTGAAAAGTGAGCCGTTTAAAAAGACAGACATAGATCCAGCTCCTTGGGAAAAACACAGTGAAGACACAACAGGGGTGACGTCTGACAAGGTCAAGTTCAAGATCAAGGCCAAACTAGGTCAAGGTATCACTTTGCAGCTGGCAGAAGCTATTCATGGAATTCATGTGAATCTGAAAACAAGTCGCGTAAGGCGAAAATACAATATTTAGTCAAGTAGCTGTCGAACTCACAGAACACGTGGAATTGACAAGAAGAGCGGGGTATTCGTTGCGCTGAGAAGGATAGCACGCTTTTCTGTACCTCTCTTTGTTTTAACTTTCTGAGCGTGTTTTTAATCCAAACATATCATATCTATATATTTTTGGAATCAGGAACCGACAAGGAATAAGATGAAAGTGTTTTTAAATTGATTTCGAAAAAAAAAATTTGATAATAATTTTTATATATTTAATTTTCAGAGCTTGTTTTTAATCCGAATATAACATATTTATATGTTTTTGGAATCAGCAAATGATGGAGAATAAGATAAACGTAAATTTGGATCGTTTTATAAATGTTTATTTTTTTTTACAATTTTCCGATTTTTAATGACCAAAGTCATTAATTAATTTTTAAGCCACCAAGCTGAAATGCAATACCGAACCCCGGGCTTCGTTGAAGAGTACTTGACCAAAATTTCAACCAATTTGGTTGAAAAATGAGGGCGTGACAGTGCCGCCTCAACTTTCACGAAAAGCCGGATATGACGTCATCAAAGACATTTATCAAAAAAATGAAAAAAACGTTCGGGGATTTCATACCCAGGAACTCTCATGTCAAATTTCATAAAGATCGGTCCAGTAGTTTAGTCTGAATCGCTCTACACACACACACACACACACGCACGCACACACATACGCACATACACCACGACCCTCGTTTCGATTCCCCCTCGATGTTAAAATATTTAGTCAAAACTTGACTAAATATAAAAAGAACAACCGATTGTCTTCGCCAATCACTGAACATTGGTGAATCACGGTGTGTCAACAGATTCCGTTCATACACCGGATGTTTCCATTCGTAGGCAGGATGTTTCCGTTCATACAACCTCATTTTTAGCACTCGCTTGGGAAAAAAACGTGGCGGTAAGTCGTGTGGGCAGCGCGCTTTTGTGATATTGCAAGAATAAGGTACTTAATTGGTTGGGCTATGTGTACGATAAGTACCAAGGTGCTAGTAATCCTCATGATAACACACGCTGGCCGAACGTGGCAGAATTGCCTGAATTTTTTACATTTTCTTGTTTTTCTCGCTCTGTTATCGAATTTGACCCCTGATTTGCACATGATCACCAAAACCATTGCCTGTTACGACATTTTGCTTGAAAAGACGTTTATAGAAACCCATGGCTTTTGTACAATCACTTATCTTTTGAAAACAGAACAGACAGATTCCGTTCATACACCATGTTTCCGTTCGAACAAAAGTGCATGTTTCCGTTCGTACACATTCGTTAGACTAGAGTAAAACAGGCCCCTACTACAAGTTCTGTGTGTTCCAATGGTCGTCAGATAGCACAAAGTACGAATGCGTGTGATATTGGACCTATGTGAACCATCAGATGAATTTGCAAAAAAACAGTTTTGTGTCCGTTCGTACTGATTGACAAAAAAATGTGTCCGCCTTTCTTACTGATTGACGAAAAAATGTGTCCGTTCGTACCACTTTCATCAAATTGTTTCCGTTCGTACGCGTTTTATGACGTTCGTGATTTTGGTAGAAAGCTTGTGCTATTAGCAATTTAATACCCCTAATTTAACTGATGTATTACCCATAATTCATGTTGTTATGAGTGCAACAACATGCGACTGTGGCTTTTCTGGTTCAATACCATCCTTGTTTAAAATCTTACTGAAGAGCAAACATTTTGATAAGTGTGTATAAATGTTAACAAGTCGCGTACCCCCCGCGGGTTAGGGGGAGTCCCATATTGGTTGGGACGAGAAAGAATTTACCCGATGCTCCCCAGCATGTCGTAAGCGGCGACTAACGGATTGTTTCTCCTTTTACCCTTGTTAAGTGTTTCTTGTCTAGAATATAGTCAATGTTTGTAAAGATTTTAGTCAAGCAGTATGTAAGAAATGTTAAGTCCTTTGTACTGGAAACTTGCATTCTCCCAGTAAGGTAGTATATTGCACTACGTTGCAAGCCCCTGGAGCAAATTTTTGATTAGTGCTTTTGTGAACAAGAAACAATTGACAAGTGGCTCTATCCCATCTCCCCCCTTCCCCCGTCGCGATAGACAGACCTGTTTACCAGTACGATTTGGGCGTATTTTGTACGCCAAATTATTATCAGTACGCAAATACGCGACACACGCACAAAATACGTATAAGAAAAAGTTTAGAATACGTTTTCCGGTGTTGGTGTGCTGATTACGGGATGGTACAACTGATACCGGTTTTGGTCGAAGGGAGATAACTATGACAGCGAGTCTTCAGCTGTGGAAACCTTGTTCAGTTGTTCAGGCACGTGCGATCGTCTGGGCAATCGTGGCAAAATGAAGCGGTAAAATGTGCCAGTTTCGGATGACTGTACCAAGTCTAAACAGCAGAAGCAGCAGATTTTCTTGGAGAAATATAAGAAAAAGCCAGGAATTGTGGAGTCTACTATGGGAAAAACGACACTGCAGTTCCAAAACTCACATGGACAAGGTTGCTGTAAAGAAATCCGCTGAAAAAGCTACCAAGGAATTATTAAGTTCATTCCCGCAAAGCAAATCCTGCCAGAAGAAAAGGCTGTAGTCCGTGCTGAAGCAATGTTTTCTGAGATGATTGTAAAAATGAACTTGCCACTGTCAACCGCACGGCGGTTCCCCCTTTCCCAGATAGCACAAGAAAAATGTTCATTCAAAATGAACAGCGTCGATGCAATGTCCACCAAAGATTTATTTTGGGAAGTATTAAAGGTTAGGGTCAAAAGTTATTGAATTGCATGTTGTGCTGGATATATAAATTGTTTATTTCAGTCAATGCTTGCTATGAATTGATCAAACAGCCACAAGAAGAAAAAAAATTTAATTAAAAAATAGAGCTTGTTTGAAACAGGTAGAAAGGAAGAGTTGATATTGCAATATCTGTACATGGGAATGTGGTGAAAAAGAGTGCTAAAAGTAGTAAGTCAGTCTCAGATCCATTTCAAATATTTATTGCAGAAAAACAAAATATAAATTACAAAAAAAAACAGAACCATGACCAGGTGTCATAGGAATGTTTGAAAACAATAGTTTTAATTTTACACTGTAAATACAGGAATCAGAATTAAACACCTCAAACTGGCACATGCATAATGAATCACCTGGAATTGCAACAGGGAGATACTGAAGTTATTGGAAACAAACATCTGAAATTGACAGAGAAACAATTGAAAATATAGTACCAGTTGACATGAGCGTACAATATTTTAATGGAAGTGCATTTTTAGCACGAAGCATCCGCTGGAGGATGCACTAACAATTACATAGTGCCACAAAATGTGTACGGACATTTCACAACCGTGCATTATTAGCACAGAACACATACATGGGGGCGCACAAAACATTATTGTGACAATAATTTACACGAAACATTTCACATAAGTACATTTTTCAGCATGGTGCATCTACAGGAGGGTGCTCCAACAATGATGCATAGTGCCAACATTTGGGAGTGCATTGACCATTTCAGGCAGATGGCTAACATGCAGATTTCGCTTTTGTCTGTCTTTCTTTGAAAAGTAGGCATGTTCAAGATCGATGAAGTCATGAGCAATTGGGTTATACTATTCAAAAAAAGAAACGCATTAATTTAGTTATATGGCTACAAGGATATCCACCAAACTGCAGAAAATGTTTATCTGGTCGTCGACCTTTCGTCCATTGCCACAGGTGAGCTCTGCACGTGACGCATGCGTTATCAGTGGCTACAATGTCGAAATTGCTCATTTGGCATGACCACTCGTCATGCTTCAGTGTAATCTCGTGAAACTTGGGGAATATTGAGCTCTCACCATGTCTTCCAAAACCCATAAAAGCGGATTGTTCACCACAAAGAAATCAGACGACAATTCAGCGACGAAAGATGGCCCGATTGAGCAGAGAAGACCGCCAAATTGCATTGGGTCGTTTACAAGCAGGCCAAAGTCAAAGTGCAATCGCCAGGCACTTCCACGTGTCCCAGAGCACCATCAGTAGACTGTGGGTCAGGTTTCAAGCCACTGGCTCCGTTGCTGACTTGCCACGAGCGGGAAGACCAAGGGCGACAACTGCTGCTCACGACCGCTTCATACGGCTCCGCCACCTCCGGAATCGTTTCCTGTCGGCCTCATCTTCTGTCCAGGCTCTCCCCGGGCCACACCGATTATCGGACCAGACCGTGCGGAACCGCCTGCATGAAGCTGGTTTGAGAGCTCGCAGACCTCACAGAGGAGCTGTCCTCACCCGCCGCCATCGCCAGAACCGAGTGCAGTGGGGCAACCAGCACCTTCGCTGGACCGTCCGGAATCACTGGAGACACATGTGGTTCAGCGACGAGTCCTACTTCCTGCTCCAGCGACATGATGGTCGGAGGAGGGTCTACCGGAGAGTAAACGAACGTTACGCGCCCAACTGACTGACTATTAGGGTTTAACGTCCTCTTAGACCAACTGGTCTATATTGGGACAGGTATTGGTAATACGCTGAAGATATAGTGTGATACTTTGATTCGAACAAGCCCGCTGTGGCTGTCTTCTTCGACACACCAGCATCGGGTTTTGTCTCGTCAAAGTATCGAAATACGATCATGATAATCAGAGATGAGAGATGATGCATGCGTGTCTTCGTGTTTTCCAAGCCCTGAGACTTTCGCTGTGAACGTGGGATCTTTTTCGTGCGCATGTGTGCACACGGGGGTGTTCGGACACCGAAGAGAGTCTGCACAAAGTTGACTCCGAGAAATAAATCTCTCGCCGAATGTGGGGATCGAACCCACGCTGATAGCGACCAACTGGCTACAAAGCCAGCGCGCTACCAACTGAGCTACGTCCCCGCCCCAAGCGCCCAACTGCGGTGTGGATGAGGCACCCGTTCATGGTGGTGGAGGCGTCATGGTGTGGGGGGCGATCAATACCGCTGGAAGGAGCACCCTGGTGCACGTCCAAGGGCGCATAACTGCCCAGCGATACGTGGAGGAAATTCTGCGCCCACACGCCCTTCCTCTTCTGGCTGACCAGGATGCCATATTCCAGCAGGACAACTTGACGCTCGCCCGCACACAGCAGGACTCACCACCCAGTTCCTCACCGACCACCATGTCCAGGTGCTTCCCTGGCCATCCATGTCGCCAGACATGAACCCAATAGAACACCTCTGGGATGAATTGGACAGACGTGTGCGCAGGCGAGAAGAAGCGCCGGCAAATCACCGCGATCTATTGCAGGCACTTCAGGAGGAGTGGGACACCATCCCACAGCAAGATATCCGGCATCTGATCCAGTCCATGCCCAGAAGGTGCCGGGCAGTTGTTGCTGCTCAAGGCAGTCACACCCCCTACTGACTTGACAGCCTCGGCACCCAATCGTATTGATTGACTGATTGATTTGAAGATGCAAATGAACTGTGTGTGCATTCAACTGTGTCCATACCAAATTTCAAACAAATAATCTAAATATTGGATTTTCTGTTAATTTTTTCGAAAAATAAAACAAATTTGGCAAGTAGCAACTATGCGTTTCTTTTTTTGAACAGTATAGATGACAGAAAAGATTCAAAAACGTCAGATTCAGTTAGATGGCAAAAAAATTCAAAAACGTCAGATTCAGTGTTTTGGGCACTGTTGAACAGGAACATTCTCTCCTGTTCAACAAATGTGGGTTCAATTCAAAAGCAACATTGTCACAGATAGGCTAGTGTTACATTTCTGTAAAGTTTCAAAAACATCTTCCATGTTTTGGTTACTGTTGAACAGAGGCATATTTTCCTGTTCAAAAAAGTCTGACACAAATGTTCGTAGTTGTGGGTTAAGGTTCGATCTATACCGTCATTCAAACGAGTCGTAGAACCGTCATTGTCACAGATAGTGTTACATTTCTGTTTTACATTCAAACGAGTCGTAGAAGTAGTAGTACAATTGCGTTTGGTTGTTTTTACATTTAGTCAAGTTTTGTGTGTGTGTGTGTGTCTGTGTGTGTCTGTGTGTGTGTCTGTGTGTGTGTAGAGCGATTCAGACCAAACTACTGGACTGATCTTTATGAAATTTGACATGAGAGTTCCTGGGAATGATATCCCCGGACGTTTTTTTTCGATAAATACCTTTGATGACGTCATATCCGGCTTTTTGTAAAAGTTGAGGCGGCACTGTCACACTTTCATTTTTCAATCAAATTGATTGAAATTTTGGCCAAGCAATCTTCGACGAAGGCCGGACTTCGGTATTGCATTTCAGCTTGGTGGCTTAAAAATTAATTAATGACTTTGGTCATTAAAAATCTGAAAATTGTAAAAAATATAAAAAGAATTTAAAACGATCCAAATTTACGTTTATCTTATTCTTCATAATTTTCTGATTCCAAAAACATATAAATATGTTATATTCGGATTAAAAACAAGATCTGAAAATTAAAAATATAAAAATTATTATTAAAATAAAATTTCCGAAATCGATTTAAAACCAATTTCATCTTATTCCTTGTGGGTTCCTGATTCCAAAAACATATAGATGTGATATGTTTGGATTAAAAACACGATCAGAAAGTTAAAAAGAATAGAGATAAAGAAAAGCGTGCTATCCTTCTCAGCGCAACTACTACCCCGCTCTTCTTGTCAATTTCACTGCCTGTGCATCGAGCGGTGGACTGACGATGCTACGAGTATACGCTCTTGCTGTAAAAATGCAGTGAGTTCAGTTTCATTCTGTTAGTTCGACAGCTTGACTAAATGTTGTAATTTCGCCTAACGCGACTTGTTTTCTTTTAGATTCCTGTCACTCATACTAGCAGTATTGATTGAGGTACATAAATCTGTTGATGTACAGGGATGACTTGTTTGTAATGAATCCTTGTTTCCTCAACATTGAGTTTGCATTGCAGTTGGACAGAAATGAACAGGTGTTAATTAATAAACACATTGATACAGTCGAGACCGGATGTAAGAAAGTCGTCGGGACCCACTTTTTGTCTTTCATACATCCGGTCTTTACTAAATCCGGTTAACCGGATGTATGAAAATATTGTGGATTGACTTTCATACATCCGGCCACGCGTCTGTTACTTGATAAAAGTAGGTTTTTTTTCATTATCATATCATTTTTGTATTTATTTGGTTTTTTTATGTTTAAATGTTTTGATACATATCCTTGTTAGAAGAAAAGGGTTGTGAATAACAAGTGGAAAAGTACAAGTACTTACATACACTGACACAGTCAGGACAACCGATAGAAAGAGCAACTGTTTGTGTAAGGAACTGTTCTGCTTTGCATAAGGCCGTGCACTCTCCGCCCGCCCCGTCCCTCTGTGTGTGTGTGTGTGTGTGTGTGCGCGTACGTGCGTGCGCTTGCGCGCACGCGTGTGTGTGTGTGTGTGTGTGTGGCTCAACTGTATTGTGTGTATTCCCTCCACAACCCTTTTGCGCTTTTGACAATGTTTTTGGTCGTGGAAGCTTTGTAATGACCGTTGGCGTAGCAAATAACATTTTCTGAGTTCTCTCTCTCTCTCTCCCTCTCTCTCAAACACACACACACACACACGCACACACACACGAGTACAGACTCATGCACAGTGCGCGCGCACACACACACACACACACACACACACAAATACACACACACACACACCCCACACACACTCACACACACACGAGTACAGACTCATGCACGCATTTATAACACACACACACACGCGCGCGCACTGAATACAAAAAAAGTGAGTTAAACTTAAAACCAGTTTAATGGATTAAAACAACAACAACAACATAAAAAAAAACTGAGTCACACCCACGACCAATGCCTCTGGTTCTAATTGTACAAAAAATGCCTTCCTGGGCTATTATGGCTCTTCAGTCATGACAAATTTATAACAGGCTAAAATGACTGAATAGACAAACAAAACAGATGAGTTAAACATAAAATCAGTTTAATGGATAAAATCAACAACAACAACAACAAGAACATAAAAACAACAACAAGAACATAAAAACAAAATAAAATACAACAAAATAAAATACAACAACATAACAACAACATAAAAAAATAACATAAAAAGATAACAACTGATTCACATCCATGACCAATGTCTCTGGTTATAAATGTAACAAAAATGCCTGGGCTTTTATGGGTCTTCGTGACGAATTTGTAGCAGGTTAAAAAAAATGATTGAATGGAGAAACAAATTAAACAGAACAACTCCTTGACAGCTATAGAATCTGGATAAAAATCAGTTGGTGAGGAAGTTCAGGGCATCCTCATTTAGACTACCTTTGTGGACACCACCCGCTCAAAATGGCCACAGAGATTTCGGAGGTAAATGTTCTCCTCGGACCTGTCTACCCCATTTATCGGGAAAAGGGGTGGGTGTGGCAGCCATCCCCGCGAGCATTCGGAAGTGGCTGTGTACACCACAATGGTGGTTTGAAGGAGTGTGGCAGCCGCGAATATCTCTACATCCGAACCCCATGAACGGGGTCGGAGGGTGTTGTGAGCGAGATAATCACCTACATCTCCATCCACGTATGCAGAGAAAGCCTGGTGATTCCTGCACATGGTGTCGATTATTTTTTCTCGGACAACCATGTGCTGAGCCTGGCTACCACACAAATCAAGGCTTATGGCACGATACAGGCAGTTAGAAGGGAAATTACTCTTACCACACTTTGGTGACTTGGGTCTACTTTCGTTTTCTTACAACCGGTCTTGCAACAACGCATTTGTGCTGCTCGGGACCAGAGATTTGCTTTCATACAACCGGACTTTTATACATCCGATTTTCATACAACCGGAAAATTCTAAGTAATAACAAAGAGTAGCTTCTGCCGGGACCCTGCCTACCCCTTTCATACATCCAGACTTTCATACATCCGGTGTTTTATACATCCGGTCTATACTGTAATGGCTTTTGAGAAAATCAATCAATTCTGCAAAGGAATTAACTTGATGACATCAAAACTGCAGCGCCATTTGAAGAATGGTTACCATTTCTGTTTCTTTGATGGGAATCAAACAAATAAAAACATTGACTATCCAAGTTAACATGAATGGCAATAGTTGACTCCTGAAAAGTAGCAAGGATATAATTTGAGACGATAAACGCCTGATGCAATCCCTCCTCAAGGTCAGTCAACTCAAAACCTTCATCATTCGCAACATCAGTAGGCAACACAGCGGGATTCGTATGTCCAGAAATCATGTCGAAAAAATATTCCATTTCAAAAGCATGTCCAACCACAGTTGTTGGCAAGTGTTCGTGTCCGAGGTAGCCTTCAGTGTGTGTATATGTATTCATGTGACAGAGAGCGTGACCTCATTCTTCAATCCTCTCTCTCTCTTCTTTCTCATTCGAACGCACACACGCAAGAACGTAGCCTACGCACGCATGCACGCACACACACACACACACACACACACACACACACACCACACACACACACACACACACACACACCCCGCTGACGCACAAACCACGCACACACACACTGACTGTCGGCAAGCATCTCTTTGGCTCACGTAAGTGTAGCCTATGCGATGCTAACTTTTGTCTGTCTGTGCGTGCGTGAGTGTGTGTGTGTGTGATAGAAACTTTAACATTTCCGAGTCTATGGATAAAGCTCGCAAAAGAAGATAATTACGTCTCGGTCAAAAGTGTTTGACGTGTGTGATGGAAACTTTAACATTTGAAGACGTCACATTATGACGTAAGAGGGTTAGACGTCACGCGAAGGAATTACTGAAAGTCTCGGTCATTGTTATTGTGAGCGGGCCGAGACTAGTTGGCAGATCTAGTGTCTCGCTTTCTTGCACAGTTTCACGGCCTATGCTTACTGTGTGTGTGTGTGTATGTGTGACGGAGTGATTGATAAGTTTGTGTTACTGTTTGTCGATTTCTTACGTGAGCCTTGAAGGCTTCGCCTCTTGTTTTGTTTTCTTTACCTTTGTTTATTGTGTTTTCGATATTTGTGTTTATTTTTTGCTGGACTTATCTGTTTTATTTTAATGTTTGCTATCCACATCGTGTGATAAATGTTTCTTCTCAGTCTCCGAGTCAGTTTAGTTTCTGCACGCCGCTTTGGTACTCCTTGTTTTTCTAACTGGTGTATTGTGCGCGATTTGCGCATTTATTTTTATTCCTTTCATATGCTATTGAAGTGTTGTGGGTGTTATTGTCTGTATATGCTATGTTGCGTTTGTGTATGCCTACAAGAATTTGCATTCGCTCTCTGCCAGTACAAGTCCAAACTTTATTGGGTGTAATGTGCCTGTGGTCTGCTCGCAGTCGAGCACAGATAGTTTTCAAACATTCCTCCAGTGAGCCGCCGCGCGCTGCGACCTGAGTAAAGCGCTTCTTTGGTCTCTGGCAACGTTGAACTGCGCTGATATGACCAGCGACGTGCGGACAAAGTGATATCGCCCCGCTGGCTATTTTTGAGGGCCCCAAAGGGGGGGTATCATCACGATCACGGGAAGGGAAATTTTAGCTTTCACGATCACAGTTACCTTGATTTTTGTTTTCACGATCACAAACACCTTGACGAATAGAGGACCATAGAGTGATACAGCTGTGAAAAATGTACGTTGAAAATAAAATGCTTTGCAATAATGCCCATCACGATCACGAAAACAAATGACGATCACGATCACGAGACTTGATTTTTTTTGTCATCACGGATCACGGGCAAAGTCCCATCACGATCACAGAAATGGAAATTTCGGCAATCACGGTCACAGAAAGGTCAAAAACCGCCAATCACGATCACGATTTTAAACCCTTTGGGGCCCTCATTTTTACCGCTGGCATTCGCTTGCCTGGAACAGCCGTGGTCCTCTCGGTTAGTCTCGGATTGACTCGATCGGCTCTTCTCGGTCTTTTTACATTTAGTCAAGTTATGACTAAATGTTTTAACATCGAGGGGGGAATCGAGACGAGGGTCGTGGTGTATGTGCGTGTGTCTGTCTGTGTGTGTGTGTGTGTGTGTGTAGAGCGATTCAGACTAAACTACTGGACCGATCTTTATGAAATTTGACATGAGAGTTCCTGGGTATGAAATCCCCGAACGTTTTTTCATTTATTTGATAAATGTCTTTGATGACGTCATATCCGGCTTTTCGTGAAAGTTGAGGCGGCACTGTCACGCCCTCATTTTTCAACCAAATTGGTTGAAATTTTGGTCAAGTAATCTTCGACGAAGCCCGGACTTCGGTATTGCATTTCAGCTTGGTGGCTTAAAAATTAATTGATGACTTTGGTCATTAAAAATCTGAAAATTGTAAAAAAAAATAAAAATGTATAAAACGATCCCAATTTACGTTCATCTTATTTTCCATCATTTGCTGATTCCAAAAACATATAAATATGTTATATTTGGATTAAAAACAAGCTCTGAAAATTAAATATATAAAAATTATTATCAAAATTAAATTGTCGAAATCAATTTAAAAACACTTTCATCTTATTCCTTGTCGGTTCCTGATTCCAAAAACATATAGATATGATATGTTTGGATTAAAAACACGCTCAGAAAGTTAAAACAAAGAGAGGTACAGAAACGCGTGCTATCCTTCTTAGCGCAACTACTCCCCCGCTCTTCTTGTCAATTTCACTGCCTTTGCCATGAGCGGTGGACTGACGATGCTACGAGTATACGGTCTTGCTGAAAAATGGCATTGCGTTCAGTTTCATTCTGTGAGTTCGACAGCTACTTGACTAAATGTGGTATTTTCGCCTTACACGACTTGTTTTGTTTGTTTGTTTCCTTATGGTCGGAGTGGTATATTTATGTACATCTTAGATTAAAAAAACACCCGAAAGCTGTGTTTAATCGTTTCGGGTAAATTGTACATTTTTTTTCCCAGCTTTGAAATTGTTTTGGCTTGGAGAGTTTTGCTCATGGCGGTGCCCTGTGGCAAATTCAATTGCTTTGGCTTGGAGACTATTCTCCTGTGGCAAGTTTTTCCCGACCGCAGATACCAGCGTCGTCCGCGACGCTGGAATGATTAAGTTTGCTGCTGGCACCTGCCCACGCAGCCCCTGCCCTGCTTATCTGTTATCACATTCCTGGCCCCGCTGGGGCTTCAGCCTTCTTTGTTCCACTGGCTGGCAGCAGAAAATGAGTCAATTTCCCACGGTTTAATTGCCTTCCTGCCACTGCCTCGCAGCAGAACCAGATTTTTTATCTTGTTTATATCTTGAAGAGCCCTGTCTGGAGCACTTTCCATGTAGACTTATTGTCTTGTATTAGTTTCTGATCATCAGAGTACATGTACGCTGTGTGTTTCATTTGTGTGGCATTGTGTTGTGACAGGCAAATTTTTCACCCACTGTTCAGCAGAAAAGAAAGGATTGAATCATAGTATTATTACAAGTGACATCACACTCAATTATTTTGTGCAGCAGTGTGACCTAATATTTCCAGTTTTCTTCTTTGTCTTCATGTGACAGTGTATGTTTGGTATGCAGTGTGTTTCATAATGGAGCATACTGAAACTGAACATCTAATTTGTGTTAATGCATTGTGTAGACTGTGTGGGGAACGCTCTGCAAGAACCAAAAAAGATCATAATCGTAATGTGAAACTGTGTGTGGACTATGCGGACAAACTGAAAAACTTTTTTAACATTGATGTATCTTCTGATATTAGTGCAAAACATTCGACCACGTTTTGTCAGAAGTGCTATTCAAAGCTGATTAAATTAAACCGTACGCCCTCAAACACAACAACTGATCGTGTTAAGGAACAAGCTCAAGCCATTAGTAACATTTGGTGTCAGTATGATTCCAGCCTCCAAAGTAGTCAGTGTGAAACATGCTCCCACTTTCAAAGCCACAGAACAGCAGGACAACCAAAAAAGGCGAATAAGGGGAGGCCAAAGAGAAAACTGGTTGAAACTGACTTGACAGGTGAATTACCTTGGATACCTGTAAGCGGGCTCAAGAAAAGATACCTCACACACACAAGGTAAAAGTCTTTAAAGTGTCAGCATGAACATCTGTTAACATCTGTGTGTGTGTGTGTGTGTGCGTGTGTGTGTGCGTGTGTGTAGAGCGATTCAGACCAAACTACTGGACCGATCTTTATGAAATTTGACATGAAAGTTCCTGGGTATGATATCCCCATACATTTTTTTCATTTTTTTTATACATGTCTTTGATGACGTCATATCCGGCTTTTCGTGAAAGTTGAGGCGGCACTGTCACGCCCTCATTTTTCAACCAAATTGGTTGAAATTTTGGTCAAGTATTGTTCGACGAAGCCCGGACTTCGGTATTGCATTTCAGCGTGGTGGCTTAAAAATTAATTAATGACTTTGGTCATTGAAAATCTGAAAATTGTAAAAACATTATTTCTTTTATAAAACGATCCAAATTTACGTTCATCTTATTCTCCATCATTTGCTGATTCCAAAAACATATAAATATGTTATATTTGGATTAAAAACAAGCTCTGAAAATTAAATGTATAAAAATTATTATCAAAATTAAATTTTCGAAATCAATTTAAAAACACTTTCATCTTATTCCTTGTCGGTTCCTGATTCCAAAAACATATAGATATGATATGTTTGGATTAAAACAAGCTCAGAAAGTTAAAACGAAGAGAGGTACAGAAAAGCGTGCTATCGTTCTCAGCGCAACGTACTACCCCGCTCTTCTTGTCAATTTCACTGCCTTTGCCGTGAGCGGTGGACTGACGATGCTACGAGTATACGGTCTTGCTGCGTTGCATTGCGTTCAGTTTCATTCTGTGAGTTCGACAGCTACTTGACTAAATGTTGTATTTTCGCCTTACGCGACTTGTTTGTTCTGTCTTCAAAAGTGGACCGTGGCGCGATCTGTAGCCACTCAAATACATACATGTCATTAATTACATTGTGCCGTGTGTACTGTTCTCTGTCTTCTTTCAGCAGGCTACAGCAGTGGCACACCTACAGCATAGTGGTCATATTTAGTATCGTTTGAAAGTTTATGGTCTTGACTACAAGGCTATGTGTAAATAACACACATGCTGACATCGTAATTCAAGAGAACTACCAAGATAGAAGTGTTTTCAAAACACACAGCTTACTCGCAGTCGCAAGGCAGAGATAGCAGTGCGTAGCTGCCGAGAGGTTGAGCTTGGCCGCACTCTGGCCTGCTAGTAGAAGGGAGCTTTTCTCTTAGCCTTCTACTGCTGAGATGGCTTGTGTGGGTGATGCTATCGCGCGGTTGTACAGTCACTACTGTGTAGCCAGCGCTGAACCGGGGGATGGGTGATTAATTACCGCTGGCGGCCTGGCACTGTCACTGAGGAAGGGGTGATAAAGGGGTCAGATTCCGGCTGTGCCTGTGAACTAAACCTAATAGCAGAAACTGCCGTGACCGCAGATGTTATTTCACGAACTTCATCTTTTCATTTAGTCAGGTTTGGTAGGGATTTATAGGGGTTGTTTGGTTCAGATTCTTCCAAAAGCACCATATTTGGCCCAGAGGTCGCCCATGCCATACTGTTTCCATTTTTGCCGACTGCCAAGACGGGCGCCCCATGGGGCCGCCATATTGGCAAAATCCAATATGGCCGCCGTCCGGGTTACATATTGTTCACTGGTAAAAAAACTAAAAGGGCTAGAATCATGAATGATATCACATTTTAGGTTTTTTTGGGGTCGGGGAATTCGATTCAGATGTTATTTCAATGATCTGTGGTCAAAATTCAATATGGCCGCCATCCGGGTTACTTATTGATCACAGGTAAAAAAACTAAAAGTGCTAGAATCATGAATTATACCACATTTTAGAAGTTTTCGGGGTCGGGGAATCCGATTCAGATGTTATTTCAATGATCTGAAGTCAAGTTTACCCCTCATCGACACTGTAAAAGTCATATTGGTGTCTCATCGTGATCCCAAAAATCCTGTCCCATCATTAGCTGTATGACGCACAAGTTTTATATCTCTCTATACCACAGAAACAATCGTAACTCTACCCCAGTTCAAGTTCTGGTCAACCATAATCGAGCTGGAGCTGCTGACGTCTCGTTTTGTGCGGTCATTACGAGACGGAGACTTTGCACTATATGTGCAAACATGTGACGAAATCTGCGGCTGGTTTCATGCCATGGACCACACCAACTATGCGCGTTGGCTGCCGATACATGTACGCGACATGGTTGAGCTAGCCGAGAAACACCCTCAAGTACATGCTGAATTCATGAAGGGCAATTTTGTTGTGCAGAAATCAGCCAGAAAGTTCAGCCTCATGGCCAAGGACCAAGCCCATGAACAGTCCAACAAAAACCTCCAGACACACGGTGGAGCTGTTGGACTTTATGAGAACCCCGAAGCTCTTACACTGTTTATGCTGGCCGGACCTGACTGCACGCGGGTAGTTGAGGAGTTTGAGGCCGTCAATGACCCACCATTGCCATCCACCGCTCACCACGAGGAAGGACACAGCTTGCAGTTAAAGTTTCAAAAGGATGTACAAGCGTTCATCAAGGTGGTAGAGCAGCTGGGCAATCCTTTCCTTGTTACAAGTCATGAGCTCATAGCACTCGATACACACAATGTCATGGAACAAGCCGTTACTGATTCTCTATCTCAAATCGGTGAAACTGGCCAAACCCTGCATGCAGCATATGTCATGGACAGATTGGAAAAGGCTTCAGTATCAGTAACTGATTCAATCAAGCGGAATAACATGCTAACCTTCGCCAACCGACCTGACCCCAATAAGAAAAAAGGTACAAAGGACAGCGGCGTCCAGAGGCAGAACATGATGTTAATCACACAACTTTTTCTCTCACTCCAGTCACGTCCCGATGCCGACATGACAGACTTCTTTCGGTTCGAAAATCAGAGAGAGCCACCGAGCCTGGCGGATCGAGGGTTGCTGCGATCAGGGACAAAATCAGACATTCTTAAGTGCCTCAATGCACCCACTGGCCGCGCAGATGCTGCCAAACAAGCCACAATCGTGGTGTTGGACATGGCAGCTGTTATCCACATGGTGCGACCCACAACAGCAAATACATTCAGCGAGTATGTGTCACTCCACATTGTACCATATCTGGAGGCCCAAATCACAAGCAGTACCCAACGCATTGACGCCATATGGGATAATTACCCAGAGGAAAATAACCTCAAAGCGCTCACACAGCAACGACGTGGAAATGGCCCACGGACAAGAGTCGGTGATGGCAGTACTCCAATCCCGAAGCGTGACTGGAACAGCGGATTCCTGAAAAATGAGGAAAACAAAAAGGAGCTGTTCTCTTTCATCACCACACAGATCTCCAAGGCTGACATGGACGGAAAGCTGCTCCTGAGTACCCGCTTCGAGACCGTGCTCTCCAACAAGTATTGTGACCTCACAACACTTCAGCCGTGCAACCATTCCGAGGCGGACACCAGGATCCTCCTGCATCTGGCACATGCAGCAAAGCAGGGTCATACAACAGCCTTTGTTCGCACTGTGGACAGCGATGTCGTAGTTTTGACAATCCGGTTCTTCGAGTCCCTGGGCCTATCAGAGCTCTGGGTGGGCTTCGGTACTGGTAAAAACTACCGTGACATACCAGTCCATACAATCTACTCTGACCTTGGCCCGTCAAAATCCTTAGCACTACCCCTCTTTCACAGCTTAACGGGGTGCGACACGACTTCACAATTTCTTGGATGTGGCAAGAAGACAGCATGGGCAGCATGGACAAGCATACCGGATCTCACCGACACACTAGTGGCTCTCACGCATGACCCTGACCTCTTCAGTCTTGAGTCTGTGCATATGCAGCGCCTCGAACGCTTTGTCATAGTCATGTACAGCAAGGGGTGCAGTGCAGCTGATGTCAACACGGCCAGATATCAACTCTTCTCCACTGGATGCAAACTGCTGGAAAAGCTTCCACCTACCCAAGCCGCACTGTTCCAGCATGTAAAGCGAGCGCTACTACAGGCGAGTTTCTACTGGGGTCAGGCCACCTCAATCCAGCAGGAAATTCCTGACTTCAGTGAGTGGGGCTGGCACAAAGATGGCACCAATACCTGGCAACCACTATGGACCACTCTAAGCGACGCTTCATATATTGGCATGTGCCATTCTCTTGCAATGTGGCTGCCTCAAGGCATGCACGGGAAGGTGCAAATGCAACCGCGCCGGTGTCCGATGCACGGTCCTCTGCAAATGCGAAAGCGGGTGTGTTAATAACGGTGGTGATGACCAGTAGGACTTGTTACTGGAATCATAGAGTGCAAATGCAACAGCGTTAGTGTCCGATGCACGGTCCTCTGAAAATGTGACGGTCCTCTAGCACTGCAAATGCAAAGGCGGGTGTGTTAATAACGGTGGTGATGACCAGTAGGACTTGCTGGAATCATAGAGTGCCAGCCAGAACATATGCATAGTAATAATAATCCTGTATTGAATGCACACAGCGGCAAAAAGTGTCTTGCCACTACAGATGTCTCCGAATTATTTGAATTAAAATTGTTCCTGAATAATCATTGATTTTTTGGTATAATTAGAGGTGTTTGGGATATTTTGGTTCAGATTCTTCCAATAGCACCTTTTTGTGACCTTGAAGGGTAAACTTGACTTCAGATCATTGAAATAACGTCTGAATCGGATTCCCCGACCCCGGAAACCTCTAAAATGTGGTATCAATCATGATTCTAGCACTTTTATTTTTTTTACCTGTGATCGATATGTAACCCGGATGGCGGCCATATTGGATTTTGACCTCAGATCATTGAAAGAACATCTGAATCGGATTCCCTGACCCCAAAAAACCCTAAAATGTGATATTATTTATGATTCTAGCATTTTTAGTTTTTTTTACCTGTGATCAATATGTAACCCGGACGGCGGCCATATTGGATTTTGCCAATATGGCGTCCCCATGGGGCGCCCGTCTTGGCAGTCGGCAAAAATGGAAACAGTATGGCATGGGCGACCTCTGGGCCAAATATGGTGCTTTTGGAAGAATCTGAACCAAAATATCCCTACCAAACCTGACTAATTATCAATCTGCTTGGAAGACACTGGTTATAATGTTATAAAGTGACAGGTAAATAAAATTGTTTTATCCCTGTTGTATCGGAAGAAGTTAAATTCTGAAGGTGACACAAGACATGCTATTCTTACACAAACACATTTGCACCCACAGCGTACGTTTTGCCTAGCCCATATGGCTTTGCTTGCAAAGTACACCAACTTTTTGAAAAATACACTTAACTTTTAAAAAAAAAAGTACTCTTGCCTCAGGTTTAGGGTAAACAGGTCTGGATATAACCTTCGTGGTTGAAAACGACGTTAAACACCAAAGAAAGAAAGAAAGACATTTTTGTTGTTATATGCCGATGATACTGTAATTCTTGCAGAAACCCCAAATGCGATGCAAAAAGCTCTTGATGTTTTGAGTGTTTTTTGAGATGTTTGGGGCCTTACTATAAATCTTGATAAAACAAAAGTTGTGATTTTTTCACCAGGTAAAGCACGAAACGTACCTTAAGTTTGTTGTTATGTGGTAATGCAGACCTGCCTACTCTCCCGAAAAATTCGGGAGACTCCCGATTTATGTCTGTTACTTCCGACCTCCCGATTAGACTTTGAATTCTCCCGATTTCATCAATGAATCCTGTAAAAAAAAAAAAAACGAAATTTGTTCCGTGTTGTACATGGTTTGGGCTTTTAGACGCCTGGGCTGAGTACAGCTTCCGGTGCCGCCAAGCGTTTTTGCTTCGGCTGTTATGATTGGTTTACTCAGATACAACGACCAATCGCTAAGCTTGACTTGCAAAGCTCTGTTGACGCGGATTGTCGCGATGGCGGGTAAAGAAGCTGAGAAACGTCTGCATGAGACAGACGACGAATTGACAGCACCATTTGAGCATCAGCAGAAAGTGAAATCGAAGAAATACATGCAGAAGTGGAAAGACGACTACTATAAGTTGGAAAACATGGAGAAGTCTACGAAAGGCCCCCATTTTGCTCATTGCGGCGTCTGCCACCGGGATTTCTCGATATCCCACGGCGGTAGAAACGACATCACCAAGCACTGTGCCAGTTCAACCCACAAGGAGGCATATTGGTATTGAATTCCTTACGTTTGTTCTCACCTGCACCAATCAGTATTACTTTTTCTTCTCTGTGAAATATGGCCCTGTTGAGAGTAAATGTATTCATTTTGAATCCAAGAGCTGGCAAAATAAATCTAGTCATATATTTCTTGAATGACCTTGTTTTCATCTGTATGAATTGGGTTTTCCTGGAGTGAAAAGTCACTAATTTTATCTGCCTGTCCCATGCTGTCTTTTTCAAGCCATTGCTTAATACATACACTTGATGTAGATGTGATTACAACTGCCAGGCCAGTCATATGAGCTGTCTTCTCAAAGAAAACCAAGCTCTGTTATAGTTTTATTGTACTTTTCATAGCTTTTCAAAAAGGCATATCCCATTTATTTGGTGTTAGGAAAGGCCTCAAAATACACTTTATAAATCCTTAAAACCATTTTCGGTCGGGGGGCTTCGCCCCCCTGAACCCCCCACCAGGGCGTTGCCCCTGGACCCCACCGGGGCCTTGGCGGCCCCTGGACCCCGGCCAGCTTTGGAGGATCTCCCTAATTTACCTTTGGGGTGGTAGGCAGGTCTGGGTAATGATGTGGGTGTCGTATGGGCTTACATTTACCTTGGTATTATTATGATAATACATTTCAGAAAGCACAAAAAAGACAACGTATTTTGGCAAATAGAGCAATGTTTGCATTATTGAGGAAGTGTCGTAAGTTGAATTTACCACTGGATATACAGTTAGTTATTTGAAAAGTGTGTATGTCCAATTTTATTATATGGCTGTGAGGTTTGGGGACATATGAGAAGCTTGATTTGGTATCAGCATTGCCCCCCGCGGGTTAGGGGGAAGAATTTACTCGATGCTCCCCAGCATGTCGTAAGAGGCGACTAACGGATTCTGTTTCTCCTTTTACCCTTGTTAAGTGTTTCTTGTATAGAATATAGTCAATTTTTGTAAAGATTTTAGTCAAGCAGTATGTAAGAAATGTTAAGTCCTTTGTACTGGAAACTTGCATTCTCCCAGTAAGGTCATATATTGTACTACGTTGCATAGACCAAATAGGCTATTTGGTCTGTACGTTGCAAGCCCCTGGAGCAATTTTTTGATTGGTGCTTTTGTGAACAAGAAACAATTAACAAGTGGCTCTATCCCACCCCCCCCCCCCCCCTCCCCTTTCCCCGTCGCGATTTATATATAACCTTGAACGGTTGAAAACGACATTAAACACCAAATAAAGAAAGAAAGAACAACATCAGGGTGATGCAGTGGCCTGCCTATAGCCCTGATCTCAACCCTATCGAACACTTTTGGGATGCCCTGCAACAGGAGCTGAACAACGTGCAGCCAAGGCCCGCAACCGCTGCAGCCCAGGAGCAGGCCATCAGGGACGTGTGGCCCAATGTCCACATCGCCTCCGTCAATCGCCTCATCCGCTCAATGCCAGCCAGATGTCATGCAGTTGACCAGGCGAGAGGGGGACATACTCAATACTGACTGATTGGAACTGGGCTGAATGACCTGTTGCAGTTGCTGCTGATGGCCCAGATAAGGGAACATTGTTTGAGCATTACGGACACATAACATACCGAAACCTGTTGAGACAGCTCTTTCGAAAACTGTATCCGTTTTACAGACTAATAAATTAAATATCGTTCTACACCCAACAATTGCGTTTCTTTTGCCTTTCAGTATATATCTTGCAGTAAAAAGTGAATGCGAGGTGACAAGTTAGATTTTTTTAATTCTATTCTAGCGGTGTGAGTGTGTGTGTGACAGTGTGTGTGTGTGTGTGTTAGCGTGCGTGCATGCATGCTTTTTACATTTAGTCAAGTTTTGACTAAATGTTTTAACATAGAGGGGGAATCGAGACGAGGGTCATGGTGTATGTGTGTGTGTGTCTGTCTGTCTGTCTGTCTGTGTGTGTGTGTAGAGCGATTCAGACTAAACTACTGGACCGATCTTTATGAAATTTGACATGAGAGTTCCTGGGTATGAAATCCCCGAACATTTTTTTCATTTTTTTGATAAATGTCTTTGATGACGTCATATCCGGCTTTTCGTGAAAGTTGAAGCTGCACTGTCACGCCCTCATTTTTCAACCAAATTGGTTGAAATTTTGGTCGGGTAATGTTCGACGAAGCCCGGACTTCGGTATTGCATTTCAGCGTGGTGGCTTAAAAATTATTTAATGACTTTGGTCATTAAAAATCTGAAAATTGTAAAAAAAAAAAAAAGTTTTTTATAAAACGATCCAAATTTACGTTCATCTTATTCTCCATCATTTGCTGATTCCAAAAACATATAAATATGTTATATTCGGATTAAAAACAAGCTCTGAAAATTAAATATATATAAAAATTATTATCAAAATTAAATTTTCCAAATCAATTTAAAAACACTTTCATCTTATTCCTTGTCGGTTCCTGATTCCAAAAACATATAGATATGATATGTTTGGATTAAAAACACGCTCAGAAAGTTAAAACGAAGAGAGGTACAGAAAAGCGTGCTATCCTTCCCAGCGCAACTACTACCCCGCTCTTCTTGTCAATTTCACTGCCTATGCCGTGAGCGGTGGACTGACGATGCTACGAGTATACGGTCTTGCTGCGTTGCATTGGGTTCAGTTTCATTCTGTGAGTTCGACAGCTACTTGACTAAATGTTGTATTTTCGCCTTACGCGACTTGTTCTTCATTCCAAAGGGTTTGAATGATTTAATAAATCAAAATAATCAAAAAAGATGCATAGTTATTGCATGAGTACTTCCAGACGTGCGGGCGACTTCCCAGAATTACACATTCAATTTTGTTGTAACATTGGCTTTTGTGAAACAGAGTGGCTCTGGAACCGGCAAGCCGGTCAGTTCTGGAGCTTCCAGGCTTCGTAACTGGCAGTCACGGTATCTCACAAAATTGACCTTCCTATTTCTAACGAACATGTCAATTTGCCATGTTAGTACAGTCGGTAGTGTTTTGGGAAAAAAAATCCAAAACATGTTTCATTTTTGGCAAAACATAACTAATATTAATAATAAAAATAAATCACTTTTCTATTAAGTCCCGAATTCACAGCTCCAAGTGCTTTACAATTCCAATTAACACACACACACACAATATACACATATAGCTGTTTCAGCACACTCAGTACATTATTAGTATGCCTGTGTGGTCACATGCTTGCAGAAGATATAAAAGCGTGAGAGAGAGAGAGCGAGTTCATTCTTATTTTAGTAGTGAGTACGCTTGCTTGCTTGCTGAATTTTGTTGTTATTGTGTAATTTTTCGTATCGCTACAATGGGTTAGTGTGCTTGTATTTTCTAATGTCAAGATTTGTATACATAAAGTACACAAATAAAGTACATAATTATACCAGACATAAACTCTCTCTCTCTCTCTCTCTCTCTAACACACACACACACATACCCGCACACACACGCACGCACGCACACACACACACACACACACACACACACACACACACACACACACACACACACACACACACGCACACACACACACACACACACACACACACACACACAGAACTGTCCAGCTCTTCGGCTACATTAGTTCAGTAATTACCGGGTGGTATGTTGCACTACATTTATTCAGTAGAATGTGGCAAAAGACAGATTCGTAGCAAGGGAAGTCACTCTGCATAACTAGTGACCATCGACTGAAGAAGCAAACGAAGCAAAAGGTTTGCAGTGTTTCTGCGAACTGTCGCCGTCTTTGGAGGTAAACCCCGCATTTTCTTTGCATTCTTTACTTTCACGAATTTGCATTTACTGCACATTCACCGCGTCACGTCTTGGGTAGGGCCAAAAGCAGAAAAAACGTTTAAATTCAATCGGGGTCAGATCAAATGTATCCAGGTGTCAGCCAAACTTAACTTCAGACTGAATCAGTGAATGTTTCTTCTCCAATTTCAAGCAGGAATTACGTAATCTTGAACTTTAATTTGTAGAACCTGCACTTGTAATCATAACAAGTAATTTTAGATCCCTTTGAAGTTACGGAATGAACTCACTCCGATGATCTGTACGAATGCATTTCGTTTACATGGGTCAAAGAAGGAATTAGGCTGTGGCTACATCCACGGGTCCGTGCCTCGAGTCCCCCATGCTAAATCCACGTCACTGACAAGGGACGCTACTCTTGCCCAATATTTTCCTGCTTTCGGTTGCTGAGGGGCTGAACTCCGTAAGTCACAACTGTCCACAGTACTCCCATGATTTTGAATTCACCATTTTTTGCTCTCTTAAAATCTAAGAAGATCAAGCGGTCGTTCAGCAATGAGTTTGTGAATTCAGTTACTTCTCTTTATTGTTACAAGACCCAACACAGGGTCTGTTATTTTATGAAAACAAATTGCAACACAAATTCCCTCATGTGTTAGTTTTTGTGTATTTGTATCTGCTTGTCAAAAGTTCGCTGTGTTCATCACATAATGAAATAGGCCAATCTTATATCCAGGTTCGTCAATTTTTGTAATGAAAGATGTTTGAAGATCAAGTTTGCTGTACAGTTATCAGGAAAATTTATTTCATCCTCCACAAGACTACAATTTCAGAATCTTCCTGCATATGTTGGTGTATCTGCCATTTTAAGTTCCAGGGTATGAGCAATTTTTTTAGTTAGCAGTATATATACCCGTTTATGTTGAGATACATATATGTTACAAATGTAAACATTAAATTTCAAATTCGCCTTCATTCAAATTAAATTGATTTTTCCACTATCCACTCATGATGTAGTCTTATTACTTGTCACATATATATCTAAGTATTACTTCCTTTGGTGTACATGTTCGTACATGTCACTTTGAGGATGTTTTGGAAAATGTTTTAAAAATTAACGTGTAATCAGCAAGCAATATTAGACAGTTTTTATGCTGCAGTGGAACCCTCCTTTTAAGCCCTCCAAAAAATAAAAAATAAATCGTTTTCATTTCAATTGGGAATCTTTCAAAATTCCTGAACATTTGTATGATCAAACTACATAGCTTTATGTGTACCAACAATCTGTTGACAGAATTTTGAATGAATTTCTCATGTTGATGTAAAGGTGAGTGTGTGGGTGTGAGAGAAAGAGAGAGAACAGTGCTTCCAAACACATTCACAACCACACAATTCAAACTCAGCAAGTCAGGATTGGCTGGTAAAACACCCATCAAGTGGGTAGTTTGTATATTTTGAACGCAGCCATAGTCGATCTCGGCAAACTGCAAGGCATCGTTGAACGTTCTGTTCGGCGCGCGCTTTCTCTGGGCTGCTAGCGATCTCGAAGAACGTTTCGAAAGTTGCACATGGGTGCGCTCCTCAAAGGCTTTCAGTTTAGTTTGTAGGTTGTCAAAAGAGTTGAATGTTTCGCCAACACAAATTGATTCTTCCTCCTCCTCCATCTCAACAATATGGCGCCAAGAGTCCCGAGTGCCAACGCGAGGCTTCGACTGCCGAGTGATTCCGAGGAAATGACGTCACTGACGTGGATATAGCATGGGGGATTAGAGGCACGGACCCGTGGATATAGTCACTACCAAGGAATTATCCGTATGAGCGGACAAGGGAGACAACTCTTTCGTTTAAAGGATGTCCCATGGTTGACAACGTACGCCATTTTCGGTGCATTTTCGTCTGTTGAACAACCAAAGTAATTAATTATGCTTGAGTTTGGAGCTCAATCCGTCAATTAATTTCACGACAAATGTTCTTTGGCTTGCTTACATGGACTTGTATCAAAAATAAGTAAAGAATGTCACTGGATTCTGAGCTATGAATTTAACAAGCTAAAGTTCAAGATTACCGGAGTAAAACATGTCAAGATCATGTATGTATGTATGCATGGGGAGATTTATATAGCGCTTGACGTTCTCTAAGCGCTTTACATATTAATTTCTGCCGTGTGAGATGGAATTTTTTACACAATACATCACGCATTCACATCGGCCAGTAAATCTCAAGCCATTACGGCAAATATTTACTTTTCACAGCCTATTATTCCAAGTCACACGGGTATTTGGTGGACAATTTTTTATCTATGCCTATACAGTTTTGCCAGGAAAGACCCTTTTGTCAATCGTAGGATCTTTAACGTGCACACCCCAATGTAGTGTACACGAAGGGTCCGACCTCGGTTTTTCGTCTCATCCGAAAGACTAGCACTTGAACCCACCACCTGAGCTAGGAAAGGGGGATGAAAATTGCTTACGCCCCGACCCAGGGTCGAACTCGCAACCTCTCGCTTCCGAGGCAAGTGCACTTACCACTCGGCCACCCAGTCCAACTGAAGCAACTTGTGATGTAATTCGATCGATTTTACCTCAAACCTGATTCATTCGAAAACGCACCGAGCTGTTAAGTCCCTTGAATAAGAAATTGAAAAGACCTATTTTGCGTTGAAGCTAATTTCAAAGTCAAAATACCATTTCTCATCACAAACTAGAGGCCCAATGGGGGAATACATGGTCCAACGTTCGATCAGCAGCACTTTGGAGGGGAGGGGAATAGTCAGCATTAAGTTAGTGTGGGAATTAAAACAGCCGGCTGACGTACGTCCTCCTAATACTAGTCCCAGCCTAGATAAACTCTAAACTGGAGGAAGATTCACGATTCAGTTTTTGAGTCACTTGAGAAAAAGTGACTATGTAATCGGTCAGTGTTAGTCTGTCCGGCCGGCCGTCCGGCCGGCCGTCCGTAGACACCACCTTAACGTTGGACTTTTCTCGGAAACTATCAAAGCGATCGGGCTCATATTTTGTTTAGTCGTGACCTCCAATGACCTCTACACTTTAACGATGGTTTCGTTGACCTTTGACCTTTTTCAAGGTCACAGGTCAGCGTCAAAGGAAAAATTAGACATTTTATATCTTTGACAAAGTTCATCGGATGTGATTGAAACTTTGTAGGATTATTCTTTACATCAAAGTATTTACATCTGTAGCCTTTTACGAACGTTATCAGAAAAACAAGGGAGATAACTAGCCTTTTCTGTTCGGCAACACACAACTTAACGTTGGGCTTTTCTCGGAAACTATAAAAGTGACCGGGCTCAAATTTTATGTGAACGTGACTCATTGTGTTGTGAATAGCAATTTCTTCCTGTCCATCTGATGCCTCATATAATATTCAGAACTGCGAAAGTGACTCGATCGAGCGTTTGCTCTTCTTGTTGAGTTTACTATCTATTACACTACAGATAGATTATCATGTAACTTGTAAGTCAAAAGAAGGATTTTATATGAGGAATTTCAAGCTTCCTATTATGCCACTTTATTATTTTGGGGTGGTCACAGAAGACGAAGACTATCACCGGAATTTGTTCATGGCGCAGCGATATGGTGAATGCAAGTGAGAGAGGTAGAAAATATGGTGCTCTGTTTTTCGTTTTATTGACATTTTTATTTCTTAAAGGTACTGAACTTGTCAAATCCAGGTGCACGGTTTAGTCATACCTTAGGCAGCTATCCGTTAGAAGAACTACCAAGTTTCATTGACTTGCACCCAAAGAGTCAAGAACTGTGATTTTTTTACAAATTAATTTCGTACTCGGACCTGGCTGGTCTTTACCTATTTTTGGATCTAAATTTAGATCAGGTAGATCACCACATCATGCACAAAAAGACAGTCACAAAGCAAACTATGTCAGACATCATCATGAGTTTGTGTAAAACAAAATGGAGGCCGGAATCACTCAAGTTGAATCGAACTCCGACGAAACACCACGTAATAACTTAGGTTAATTTATGCACTCGCGTGAACAAGAAACCGTCGAGCTTCACAGATGTCGTCGTTGGGTAGTTTTGGGTTTGTTTTACTACAATAGGAGGATTTTTGAACTGTAAATGCACTCAGCTGCAACAGAAACTCAAAACAAAGGCTGTGAGCTGCATTGTGCCTTTAAGACCCCCTCCCTTTTAAGGCCCTCTTTTCTCAGACTTTTTGTTCATAGCCTTTGTGAATTTACCCCCATTTTAAGACTCCCTCCTTTTCAAGACACAATTTTCTCCAATTTATGGAGGTCTAGAAAGGGGGGTTCCACTGTCCAAGGGTAGGGGATTCGGTGCTCTTTGTGAGACGTAACTCTCAAATCTACATGATTGTCTTCTTGTCACAGGATGGAGGGAGAGGACCCGGCAGTGAAGACGGAGGTGAAGATTGAGATTGATGTCGCTGAAGAGCCACCACAGTCTTGGTTTATGACCCAGCAACATACACATGGTGAGTATCTGTACCCTGTGTTTTACAGCAAGCAACTGGTTGTGTGTGTATTAAATAGTATGTGTCTTGTGTGTGTGTCTGTGGACATGGGTGCACAAGCGAGCATGTGTTTCTGTGATATCAGGCTTGTAGGGAATGGGGCGTGTGTGCGGGACAATCTGTTCGTGCGGACACAGGTGAGCATGTGTTTTTGTGATATCAGGCCAGTATGGGACTGGGACAAAAACATTTTATCGGTCGGTAGCTCGTCTGGCGCAGAAACTGGTAATGCTATCGTCATGGGTTTGAATCTGGGTTTGTAAAGGGATTTATTACTCAAAGTCAGCTCTCAGTACTGGTAGTTACTCTTGCTGGTGTGTGCAGAACACGACGTGTGTTAATTTACGCATGTGTATGATAAAGATCTCAATTTGACAGTAACAGTTTCGTGGCTTTGAAAACAATGGAACACAAGCATTCAAGAAACAAAAATGAAAAGCCAATAAAACCCGGTGTCATCTTGCTTTCATCAGGGAGTATTTTAGCAACCCAAATTGCTATTTGTCACAAGTGTTAGTGTTAGGAATGAAAGGGGTTAGGAATGTGCTGAGTCAGAATACGCTGGTGGCAGGAGATTCGGGATGCATGTAGATGAGTTTGTAGTCGTAGTTGAATGGTTTGTGAACATGTGTGTGAGCGATGAATAGGCAGTGCAGGCTAGGGCAGCGATCGGTGTGGAAGTGCAGTAGGGTACGAATTCTTAGGTTAGGTTAAAACTTCTATTTTCTTATTTTATCTTCTTTGATTTCGTTAGTTATTTCTTTTGGTAGGCTTTTAATTCTTAGGATAAGTTTAGGTAGGTTTATCTTCCATGTATAATTTGTAAATAAAGTCTTGTTGATGGTTATTCTTTCTTGTTTGTAAATTTTTGTCATTCTTCTTTTGTTTTGTTTTGTTGTCTGTGTATTACGCCGTTCACCACACACCTCACCATCTCCTTCGAGATTGTGACAGCTATAAGGGAAAGTTTATAGAATTAAATTACTTTACAATAGTTGTTTTTTAAACCAATGTTACCCTCTGCTTTAACTTCTTTTCTGGCTCGTCTCCTGCTTACTTCTCTGAACTCCTCCAGTGATGTACATTTTAGTCGGTCTCCGGTCTCTGACAGATCCAATTTCCCCAGGACCTATAGCTTTAACCCCAGCAGGACACAGGTCCGATTAACCTACAGAAGAAGTGGTCAAGGGTCCGATCGTTTTTGACAATGAAGCGAACATGCGGACTGTTCAATTTTCAAGAGGAAAGCTTGTTTCGGTTTTGCCGAGCGAAAGTAAACACTGCGTGAGGAAAGGTGGTTTCGGTTTTGCCAAGCGAAAGTATGCACTGCGTGTGACCAGTTTGTTGAGTGAACGAGGCAACATATGGGATCTGATTCTTTGAATTAATTTATCCTCAAATTGGATCAAGAAGAAAAAAAGAAAACCGAACCCATATGATGTTGTGACAAAAGGTCGTGCTCCAGACCCCATGTGTGTTTGTAAGCAATTAAACAACATTATCAAAAACATGTATGTGTCTGTGTTTGTTTGTTGGATTGAAAATATGATGAAGAGATACCTACGATAAAATTGTGTGTTTTAACAACAGCTTTGTGAATTAAATCTACGATGAAAGTGAAAAACTGCGGAAAAATTTCCCGCCGAAACCTATAAGCAAGAACTCATACTTTTGTTATCAACCCAGAACACTCTTTTTAATGCACAAAACCAAACTGCATTGTAAATCTGGAAATAAGAATAATAAATCAATATGTGTGTACAACACTCTGCTGCACGTCTCATTTTCAGAGCACAGCATCGACAACCCTGCACTCCTCTCATGAAAGAACTTCACTGGCTTCCTGTATCTGAACGTATTAGGTATAAAGCTGCCTGCTTCTGCTACAATATCATCTCTGAATCGGCACCTGCCTATCTTTCTGAACTGGTCTCTCTCTACACTCCCTCTCGCACCCTTCGTTCTTCTGATGATGCTCGACTTCTCTGTCAAGGTCGCTTTAAACGCAAGGCTCATGGCTTCCGCACGTTTTCGTATTATGGACCTCAGTTATGGAATTCACTCCCCTTTCAATTACGTCACTCTCCATCCATTTCATCTTTTAAGTCCAATTTGAAAACTCACTTGTTCCAACAACACTACGGATAGTTCCTTAGTATAGAGTCTGGGGATGTGAGATGTGCATGATGTGTTGTTTGTATGATTTTTGTATACATGTATTGTTGTCCCGCGCTTTGAACTTTTGATAAGGCGCTTTATAAATGCCCGTTATTATTATTATTATTATAAACAAACCTGCTTCTATATAAAAATATTTAATTAGAAACGGAGAAATTAACTTCAGGTTGTTGGTTGTGACGATGTTTGTCCGAAGTGACAACGATGTTTTGACATCGTGTGTATGTATCATCTATGCTCCGGTCCGAACTTTTGCAGTTTCCAGAACACAAAAAGAATTAATGTATTAGTTGAGATTGCTGGGCATTTGAAATTTACAAACATGACAGAGATATGCCGAATAATTTGCTAAGCATCGAATCATTTGTCCGGACGTCACAACCAAACAATCACGAATTTTTCAACAACTGACACTCTCCGTTGACTTCCGATCGTACGTTTTAATAGCATCGCTCCCAACTGATTTCAAACCGAGGCTTGTTTTTCTTGGAAATGGCGCGTCGAAGAAGGGAAGGTAAGAGAGCTTCGTTTGTCCGTATTTTCTGAATTACAAGTTGACCTCACAACCGACATCTACATCACAACCGACAAACAATCTGTTAGAAATAATTTTTCATTGAACTCATTTCGAATTTGCATGTTATTCAAACGAAACAGAGCGCATCAAAATACGACACACTGCTCTCTGTTTGTTGTTCGCGCTCATCGAATGAGTGCGATAGGTAAAAAGCTGAGAGAGGACAAATTATTTTGTATGTCCAAAGTCACAACCGAACAGTCAGACGTTTGTCCAAAGTCATGACCGACATACGAAATGTAATTCACGGCTGTTCGTTCGATGTTTTGTACAGCAGCTAATTATTGACGACAAGCAACTGAATGAATTTCTGCATGAATATTTCCAATCCACACATAGTTTACTGTCGGTTGTGATGACTTCTCCAGAAGACAAACTCTTTGCTATGTTGGTTGTGATGATTTTTCCAGGAGACAAACTTGCTATGTTCACGGTCATAAGCAACTTACCTTACATTTCTTTGGTATATTTTTTGGAATTTTTGTTGTTGTTGTAAGCTGTTTTCCCTTCTTTTAAAGTAGTAGTAAAGAAGTAGGTCAGTTGTCAATTGATTATCAGACGACACTAGTTGTAGTAGGCCTACCAGTAGGTCATGGCCTAAAAACTCAGTTTAACTTTTAAGTAAAAAAAAAAATGTTGGGTGTCACTGTCAGTGCAGGCTCTGCGTGTGTGTGTGTGTGTGTGTGTGTGTGTGTGTGTGTGTGTGTGTGTGTGTGTGTGTGTGTGCTTGCTTACAGAGTTACATAAGCTATAGTTATGGGCTTATAACTTATATTGAATTAACGTTTTTGAATTAACATAGCCTAAACAATTTATGTTGTAGTCCAGATTACTGCAGAGTCCTGATCATCGCTGATGAAGGTTCATTTAAGATGCTTTCCCACTCTACAGCATTTTCCCATTTTCAGTTTATTTAACTTAAGCTACAAATTAATTATGACTTTTTCCAGGCCTTCGTGTCTTGTCTTGGTTTAAGCGTGTTTTATTCAATTTCTCATCCACACGTTTCAAACAATAACAACATTAAGAACGTTAACAAGCAGATTGCTTATGGACACGTTCTTGAAATGATAATCAATACACATTCCGATAGCAAAACATGGCGAACAAGTGATAGCTTCAACACTTATCTTGATAATCTTTAATTATATTTTATACAAATAAGACGAAGAGAGAGAGAGAGAGAGAGAGAGAGAGAGAGAGAGAGAGAGAGAGAGAGAGAGAGAGAGAGAGAGAGAGAGAGAGAGAGAGAGAGAGAGAGAGAGAGAATGCCTTTCTTTCTTTCTTTATTTGGTGTTTAACGTCGTTTTCAACCACGAAGGTTATATCGCGACGAGGGAAAGGGGGGGGATGGGACGAGAATGCCTGGCTACATCAATTGCACAGTTAATATAATATCAGCCGAAGCGATTAGTTAACATAACATAGTCTTGTACAACAGAGAATATTTTCGTGTTCAAAGATATAGTTAAATCAGTATTTCCAAACAAGAGTGTTTTGCAGTCTAGAACGTGTGTTGGCAGACTATTGAATAAAATGGTTCTATGTTCTTTAAATTTTGGACAGTGTAACAAGAAATGTTCAGAATCTTCCGGGCATGCTCCACACGTACATTCTAAATTATCAGAGAGGTGTCGGTTTACTAAGTCTTGTTGCAAATCGCTCATGTTTAATCTCAACCTGCTGTGAAGTACCTGTGCCTGGCGGTTGCCTAAATAATAATACTGTGGAACAACAACATCTCCATCGGTCAAATACCTTTTAAATTCACCAACTGACTGCGTTTGTTGTATATTTTCTGGAAGATTATTCCACAAAGCTGTCGTTGAAGGAAAAAAATGAAGATTTATTTAACTCACTTCTGCACAATGGAATCCTACCTGTCTGACCTGTTCACACTCTATACACCCTCACGATCCCTCCGCTCCTCTGTAGACACTAGAATATTCCGTCTACAGTCGAACCCACCTAAAACGAACACGCTAGTTACGAATTTTGACTTATAACGTATTAGTTTTAAGTTCCCAACTGAATACCTCTTTCTTCATGCTTAAAAAAAAATGCTTGAAACGAATTCTTTGTAACGAATTTATGCTTATAACGAGCACTTTTTGGATTCCCAAGCATGCATAATGTCTGTAATTTACTCACGCTTATGACGAAATCTTTAAAAATCTTCCCGAGATCGACATATCATGGGAATTTGAGAAGTTTGAATGTGTCAAAGTCGCCGGAATGCAAGTATTCCGCCATGTTTATTTGGTGTCCAAGGGAGGTCACCGAGAATAAACAACGGAAACAAAGAAGAAAAGTGAAAAAGTTTGAAGAAAAATATCACACACACACACACACAATTTGTAACCAACACACACATGTAGTCCCGGAATAAGCTTTTTTGGGATGATTTACGATTTTTGCGCACATTTCGAGCAGACGAAAACACAACATGGCGGCTCTCGCTCCTCCAACTATTAGACACAAAAAAACGAAATCTCGCGCGTGCGAGATCCTGATACATCCGGTGTTTCTCTGTACGCTATCTTGTCACAACGACTTGTTGACAAACGAAGATTCGCGAAAGAAAGAGAAAAGCGCCGAGTCTTGAGTAGAGAGCTAATAAAGTACAGGTAATCGCTAATCGAGCGAAATGAAAATCCGCGGCGACTTCCATTAGGTGAATGCTATTCAAGTTTAGGTAACGTTTTAGCCGCATCTTGGCAGAGAACAAGAAGAAACGAGCGATCTCTCTTGAGAGAAAGCTAGAAATTTTACACGACGTCGACGAATTTCTTAATACGAATTTCGGTTAAGACGAACTTATTTCCCGATCCCCAGTGATTCGTCTTAAGCGAGTTCGACTGTATCTTCTTTTAGTCGCAAACAGCACGGCCAGAGAGCCTTCTCCCACTCTGCTGCCGTTGCGTGGAACTCTCTCCCTTACTCTATCCGACACTGCCAAACATTCTGTTCCTTCAAATCAAACCTTAAAACACACTTCTTCACCCAGTATTTTGATTAATTTTATTTCAACATGGTGCATTTTTGAATGTTTGAATGTTTTGCCTGTGTTAGTATGCTTGCAGATTGTATTGATGTAGTGTTTGAGTTTCGTTGTTCACTTGTGTGCTGAATGCTGCTGCACATGCTTTTGCTTTGCTTTGTATGTATTATGCATGTTTGTCATTGTAAAGCGCTTTGAGAATGTAAAGCGCTCTATAAATCTCCCATATTATTATTATTATTATATGTACATATGTTAAGCTCTGTCAAATGATACTGTTCGATTTGGTTTTTAGAAAAAAATCATACATGTGTATTTTTTTGACTTTGCTTTTAAACACCAAGTGATCCTGAAGCTTTCTGCTTTCCAGGTCCATTTGATGATGCTATGTGTGAGTTGTGCAGCGATAGCAATAATTGACTGGCAAATAAGCAAATCTATATTTGTTTTATTTATATTAGCTATGCAGTCGGCGTCGCCAGAGTCGGCGTCGCCAGAGTCACCACCACCACCACCACCACGACAAAGATTCCTCAATGTGCAGCGAGCGTTGCCAGTTAGTTCATTGCTTCATTTTTTGCTTGAAGCATGATCCTTTCCGTGCATGTGACATATAGAACAGATCCTAATAGCAGCTAGTGTCTTTTTTTTCTCAAACGCCTTGAATGTTCTCACGTGTTGCTATGGGATTTTTTTGTTTTAGCCTTCATATGACCTCGATAGTGCACCAACACCGCGTGCAACAGTCGCGGTTAAGGCGCCGAGATCAGGTAACTGATTATTCCCTAACAAAATTATGATGTGTCCGCTCACCTTTTACATTTTTAAGTGCCGACAGTTTTGGTTTTGGTGCTTAATGCTTTAGTAAAATTTTTATTTATGTTCATAATTGGTATTCTTTTTTTCAGTTCTAACCACAGCACCCTGCACTGAAGCCTGCAAGGCGAATGTAGATGCACTGAGGGTGCAGGTCAAGGACCTGCAGGCCAAGGTCACTAGCCTGGAGGCAAGACAGCGCGAGCTGGAGGGGGAGCTGGTGGCCAGCTATGCTACACAAGGTATGTTCGCTGCATACCTGCCAACTGCTACAATTTTTTATGTAGATTGCTCCGATTTTGCAGTCATTGCTACGCCAAGCCAAAAGCTGCTATGCTCAAACAAAAAATGACAAGCATGCAAAATATTAACTTATCCCTCGTCAATCAATAATGAACATAACGTAACCAGCCAAGTACTGATGGCTGGGTACCACTCCGTTATGACTCGATGTTGTCCACGTGACTTGCTTAGCCATTTGTGAATTTTGTTGCAAGCATTCGCATATCTGGTGACTCTATAGGCCAATCGTGAATTTGATTAGAATATGCAATGCTCTTGTAAAGTTGTACGCAGATTTAATAATGAAGCTTGCACCGTGTTTGAAGTGGAAATGGGAGGCAGAATAAAACGGAGGAAGCATAAGGGTGGTGAAGATAATGGTACAGGTTCCACGCCGATGCGGACGGATAACTAGTTTTCGAAGATTTTTGCCAAAGAATTCGACGGACTTTGCGTGTATGGGTAATAATGAACTATGTTTAGACGGCTGTAACGTCATAGAGCTCTCAGAATCTTACCAACATTTTTGATGGCATACATGCGGGGGTGTGCGATTCAAATTTATGATTATGCTAATGCTACACTTAAACACCAATTGCTACTATAAAATTGGGTGAACGTTCCAAAATGCTCCTCACAGGCTCTATTTTCACGGTATTTCACATTATTTTATTTTCAGATGTTGAAAATCACTCCCCACCATCTGGACGCCAGAAGCCAGGGTGCCATTCACCTGCTACAGCCGCTGCACATCATGTAAGTTTACAGTTGTCCTGTCCTTTCTCTATTACTTGATGACATAGTTTTATTGATTTGATAATTGATACTAGTTACCTGATCATTATTGGAGCATCTTTAAGATAAAGGTACATAATGACAATGCAATAGGTCAGAAGCATATAATTAATTAAAGCCTTATATTTTGTAAATTTATACCCTAAAACTTTCATATTGCCTGTGCAGATGGTTGAGCTGGACCCTGGTTCTGGCGTCTTTTGCTACCCTTCCAATTTGATCGAGGCGAAGGGGAAGTCTGGGGACGCCATGCCCCGATACCTGATCAGTGTATTTTACACCACCAACCAGCTGGTTGAAGCAGGCAATTTGTCCGGGACCAATGGGAAACAGGGCCTGGACAAGCGCATTGTTGATGCCATTGTTTGTATGTTTTTTTTCAGTACTGCTCTTCTTTATATTAAATATAATTGAGTTATATATTGATGGAGGGCTTCAATTAAGCTTTGGGAGAGCATCAATCCACAATGAAGACCGAGAAGTTTCAAATGGAAGCATGTCAATGTTATTGCAATTTAATCCGACAACGTATTTGACATCACATTGCAAAACGTATGGTCTCGGACAATTGATTACCAGTAATTTTTAATGAGTTGGGGCATTCTGACCAATCACGTTTCATTAAAACACCAACTTGATTGAATTACAATTCCTATTGCTCTTGTATCTGAAGTAGACAAAGATGTTTTCATATTAATTGATTGCACAAGTGGTATTCTGCTGGTAAAGTTAAAGAAAAGACTTCAAGGTACAGAGGTTTGGATGGATATTAATATTTTTCTTGCAGGCTGTAATTTTAATTATAATTTTGTCTGAACCTGCTGAATATATCATTTCAGCTTACACCTTGGCAAACAATGAGGGCAGCTCGTCCGCGAGGGTCAGGACGGTGCTGCGGAGCAAGCTGTCAGCAGCTATTTGTAGATATCAGAAATTGAAGTAACTGTTATATATTTTTGTGCCATGTGCCAGGACCTATGTTTGTTCGGTTGTATGTACAGACTTTATTTTCTTTTAGATCTGTTTGATTCTAATGTGCCAATTTTTTATTTTTTTTCTCTGTGGTATATTTTTATCTAGTCACGTTCTGTTGTATGTACATCAAATTGTTTCTCTCCTAAAATTGGTTTGTGATTTCTAGTCATGCATTTATCTAGTCACGTTCTGTTGTATGTACATCAAATTGTTTCTCTCCTATTATTGGTATGAGAGTACTAGTCATATTTTGTCCGTGGTGTCTTTATGTGATCTCCACCCATGTTCTATGGTATGGACATTTTGATGAGGGTTATTTTTTGTGTACTGGGCATATTTCTGTGTATATATTTTTTTCCTTTCTATCCCCCCACCCCCTCTCCCCCCTTTCCCCTCCCAGTCCCCCCCACCCCCTTTCCCCTCCCTCTCCCCCTCCCCCCCACCCCCTCTCTCCCCCCCCCACTCCCTCCCCCACTCTCTTCCCCCACCCCCTCTCTCCCCCCCACCCCCTTACCCCTCCCCTCCCCCCTCTCCCCTCCCTGCACCCCCTCCCCCTCTCCCCCCCACCCCCTCTCTCCCCACCCCCTCTCCTCCCCCACCCCCTTTTTTCTGTGGCTATTTTTATAAACCTCTGGGGAAGTATATTATTGGTATACTTTCAGTACATTTTTGGTATACCTCTGCAGCAGTACATAATCAGTATACTAATGGTACATTCTTTTTTCTGTGGCAATTTTTCTTAAACCTCTGGGGAAGTATATTATTGGTATACTTTCAGTACATTTTTGGTATACCTCTGCAGCAGTACATAATCAGTATACTAATGGTACATTCTTTTTTCTGTGGCAATTTTTCTTAAACCTCTGGGGAAGTATATTATTGGTATACTTTCAGTACATTTTTGGTATACCTCTGCAGCAGTACATAATCAGTATACTAATGGTACATTCTTTTTTCTGTGGCAATTTTTCTTAAACCTCTGGAGAAGTATATTATTGGTATACTTTCAGTACATTTTTGGTATACCTCTGCAGCAGTACATAATCAGTATACTTATAGTACATTCTTTTTCCTGTGGCAATTTTTCTTAAACCTCTAGAGAAGTATATTATTAGTATACTTTTAGTATACTTCTGCAGCAGTTCATAATCAGTATACTTATGGTATATTCTTTAACTTATAGGGCAGTATATTATTAGTATGCTTTCAGTATCTGTGAGGTATGTCTCCAAAGCAGCGATTAATCAGTACAGTTGCAGTATATTTGTGGTACATTTGCAGTATGGTTGTGGTATGCTTGCATGCAGGTGTAAAAGTTAATACATATTTTTCTGTAAAGTTGAACACTATTTGTTTTAAATTTGCATTAAATTACATATTCTTACGCAACTCACATAGATAGCAATAACTTCGTTTGGTTGCTAAGACATTGAAGCACTCTTACATGGTAACATGGGGAGATAACTCTAAAACAAAAACCACCTGCCATATAAGGCATGATCCGTGGTAGTTATCTCCCCTACCGGTGCTTGCGCATGCGCAGGCCGTATACCGGTAATACTCATTCCTTTTTCTTCAACGCACGGAGCAAGACGTGCTGTAGTACTCTGGCTTTGATCTAAAGCTATTGGTCTTCACGGCGGTGACTGACCATCGAATCTTGGTAACGCTGTTGTTGGTTCATCTCTACTTCAAGTATTGGGTGAGAGCTTTCATTTTTATTACCGAGACGCGTTTGTTTTAACTTTTGGAGTGTGTTGCAACTTGTATTTTGGTTCAGTTTTGTCATACAAAATGGCGGACTAACCTTAAGATTTAGAGAGTGAGTGAAAACTCGGAGTTCGACCAGCCAGGCTTGCTCTCCCAGTTCTCAGTCAGGCAATGCAACCAATATAAAGTTAAGGTAGCTACTACCACTGCGTCTCGTACTCAGAAAATTTTCACTGAGCGATAACGTTTCTGTTTACGTTTTCAACCCGGCGAATGATGAATTGTGTTACGGTTTCGATTGACAAACCTACCTCGTCTGTTGCGGCTTCTTTCTATAAAGTTCAAGCGCCTAGCGCTGTTATAGCTTTGACTAAAGCCGATTTGCTGGCGATTTTATCGTCTTTTTAAACAGAGGTGCATGTTTTGATCTCGTCGGAAAGGGCAAATAGCCTCGCGTGCTGCTCTGCCCCTTCCTTCGGGTGTTGTAAATGTTCTTTCGCTTGTGCGGGTTCGTTTCGAACCGACTGCGACGGTCACGTCCGCTGGCGTGGTCGCAGATCCAACGACGGTGTTGGATATGTCGGACTCATCTTTAGACAAGTTTTTGTCTGAGTCTAGGACATCAGCACTTTCGGGTGTTCTTGGCGAAGTACGCAAACCTTTGACGTCGGTTTCCGTCTCGGCGGAATTGCACACTGACAGTAAGGGTTTTTCCACAGACCAACCTGGCTCCGTTTTCACGGTCCTGGGCATGGGATGTGAAGGGCATGTGTCTGCTGGTTCCGCCCCCTCAATTCCAGTCGGGGCGGCTGCTGGCAGACAGGTTACAGGATCTTCCGGTTCCAATTTATTGGGGCTGGTCGATGCTCATGCTAGTCAGTCCTCTGCTGGTTCCGCCCCCTCAATCTCAGTCGGGGTGGCTTCCGGTGGCAGGAGAGGATCCTCTGCTGGTTCCGCTCCCTCAATTCCAGTCGGGGCGGCTTCCGGTGGCAGGAGAGGTTTGACTTCCGCCGTTAGCACTTCGCTGCTGGCGGGAGTCATTCATCAGCCTGTGGCTTCCGGTTCCGCTGTTGCGGCTTCCGCTAGCCTTTCTCAGGCTACATCCGTTTCCTTTCCCAGCCTTTCCGCTGGCATTGGACAGCCGGATGGTGGTTCAATCCACGAGTTTCCGGTTTTCGGAAATTTTTCACAACCGTTTCCGGTTTCGGCTCAAGTTGCCTTACCGGATGCCGGTTCCGCTGGACATCCCTCAGATGATCGCTATGATGCTTCTGTTGGGGATGAACAGGATATGGAGGAAGAAGCATCAGATGCAGATGAGGAAGCTTCTCGCCGACTTCCGGCTAAGCTACATCATTTGTTGGCTTTGGCAGCAGAGGTTACTGCACACTGCTTCACGGAAGGGGTGTTTGCGGCAACCACTTCCGCTGCTCCTCCTCCATCAGCTTTTGCTGATTTCGTTTCTTATCAGAAACGGGCTGAGAACTTCAAGTTTTTAGAGTCACCTGATGTGGCTTATCAACTTGCTAAAGTTTATCTGAGCGATGTTCCTCTTCCGCTGCTATCGGCTCATGGGGACGCTCCTGCAAGAGGCTCAGCCCTGGCTTGCTGCTCTTGGTCGTGCGGCTCATCATTCTGTGACCACCAACCGGAAGCTTCGTCTAGCTAGCACTGGCAGACCTTTGTTGTCTTCCTTTGCCATGCCATTAGCCAAGATGGCTTCGGCGGCTATCGCTTCCGGTAGCAGGATGGTTTTGCCTTCCGCCGTTAACACTTTGGTGTTGGCAGTCGGCAATCATCAGTCTTTGGCTTCCGGTTCCGCTTTTGCGGCTTCCTCTGCCTTTCCACGAGCTGCATCCGCTTCCTCTCCCAGCTTTGTGGCTGGCACAAGGCAGGTGGATGGTACATCCGTTCGCGGAGTTCTGGCTTCCGGAAATTTGTTTTCCCCAACCTTTCCGGTTTCGGCAAATGTTGCCTTGCCGGGATTGGTGTCCGGTTCTCATCCTTTCAACAATCGTTGGGATTTCACTGAACAGGAAGCTGCCATCGTTTTGGCACTAGCAGCAGAGGTTAATATGCACTGTTTCCCTGAGGGGTTAGCAGTAGCATAGTTATCTGCTTTACTTCACCATCAGCTTTGGCTGATTTTGCTCCTTCTCAGGAACAATCTGCGAACTTTAAGTTTTAGAGTCTTTAGTGACTTTTTCAACTTATAAAAGTTTTCTCACACGATGTTTTGCCCCACTTCTGCCTTTTACGGCATCATATGGGGAAGGCTCCTGCTTCAGGTTTGCTGTGGCTTGCGTCACATTCAGCTGATTTGAGCCTTATTGCAGGAAATTTTCGAACTTTAAGTTCTGAGATCCTCCCTCGGGGGCATTTGAACTTGTGGAAGTGTTTTCAAATGATTTTCCTTTGCCTCCACTTCCTTGTGGGCAGCGAGGCGGCGTTGCTTTCGCTTGCGTCACCCGCGCAAGTAACGCATCACTCGCTGAGCGCTATCCGTAGGCCTCGGTTACACCAAGCCTAAGAACTTAGTGTATTCTTTTCTTCTTAATACGGAACCGCTCCCGGCTACACCGGGCTTGACGATCATTCATCTTTATGTTCATAGCAAGGAGAAACTGTCTTTTTCAAGATCATGATCTCCTGGCTGTGAAAGATTGTGGCCGCACTTCTTTCTTTCTTTTATCGTCTTTGAACAAGTCTTTGAATTGTTCTTTTCCTTGTGCGGTTACGTACTCACGGGATGCCTTTGTGTCTGTTGGGACACATTTACAAAGGATCTAACTTTGCTGTTTACCGGAGAGAAGTCCTCGGCCGACAGTATTGTTCTGTCGGTGAAATTTTATTCTCTTCCTTGCTTGAGGGTTCTCTTCGAATCCTCTTCTGTGCACGCAGACTCTTCTCTAACAAAGAGAAACTCACAGCAAAATAAAAGCCCACGGCAGGCCTGGCTTTTCTTATCTAGAAAAGCACTAATCTGGCTGTTCTCAGCTTTGCCTTTTACCTTCTCAGCATGGCGTTTTGCCAAATACCCATCACTTTATCCCCTCGGGGCGGTTCAGAGGTCGGGTTTGTTTATCTTCTTCCCGGCATGGCGCTTTGCCAAATACCCACCGCAATTTAGCGTCTGGTTCAGTGGGCAAACAATAGCATGTTGTTATTCTTACTATTGACAGTTCTGTCAACTGGAGTCTTAGTGCTTGTCATCACTCTGCTTTCAGCCTTTGTGTGCTACCACAGCGGCTGGAGGGGGATTAGATCCTTTCTTGGGTCACTTACAAAGATCGTGCCGATGTTTACTCCCTCCTTTGGTACACAAAATAGATCGTAAGTGGCTACTTTTATGTTGATTCTAAGCAATCAAACAAAGAGCTGGATCATGTTAGTGTCTTTTCTCGACTGGTTCTCAGACACAACCAATAATTGGATTCTCACACCATTGCTCATGCAAGGCTTTTCCATTGATTCTCTCTCCATCAGCGAAGCAGTTTTTCTGTTTCCTGTGGAATTGTTTCCCCTTGTCAGGGGAGAACATGTGTTAATTCAATCAGGCAACACCTCAGTGTCCTTTTTATCTTAATAAGCAAAAGGGGGGGGGGGGCATCTCGCTTCCCATCGCTGCCACATCGAGCATGCGAGATTTTGATGTGGTGTTTCCACCACGAGATCTTATTAGCAGCGAAGTACCTTTCTGAGAGGTTTTATGTCTTGGCAGACTCTCTAAGTCAGTCTAACAAGTATGTCCACACGGACTGGGCTCTATCTCTTTACGCGCTTCTACTCCTTCTGGTGAATTTGGAGAAGCCGCTGATAGAAGTTTTTTACCTCTCGGTACTATCTCCTTCTGCTAAATGTTCGTCTCACCGTTCCCGGATATACTCTCGATTTTACTCGGGGCGGCCTGTCGGTCGCACATTATGGGCCCATTTTTCATTGGTTGTCAGCCCTTAAGACCCTTAAAGCTGGCAAGAGGGCGCTGTTTTTTACACTCGATCCACACGGGTGTCTACTGTACGGGAATCATTGAGACGCTCAGGGGCTTCTGTCTCAACTCTGGATTTGGTCTAGAGATCCCATAAGGGTTCAGCGGCTTAGTTTCCATGTCACATTGTCTGGCTGGAACAAATGGCGTAATATTAACGGAAAGAACTCCATTTCTCTCCGTTCATTGCAGGTGGCGAACCACCTATTCGGGCTTTCTGAATTTTCCCCACGTCTCTGTTTTAAGACGTTACGCGATATCAGTTGCACTGAAACAGCTAGGTCGCAAAATTTTTTCACTTGGGCTCGTTATAGCCATCGTGGCTAAAGGAGCCTCCCTTTGGTTGGCTGAAAACAAATCTCCAGTCCCGACTTGGGATTTGCTCCTAGTTTTCGAGCTTTTGAGATCGGATTGTTTAATCCTTGACAAAATTAGCCTTATTAATCTAAACACAAGAAGCGGTCATACTTACTCTAGTAGCTTCTGAGAGAAGCGGGAGTATAGGTGCATTTTCTATCTGGTTTTGCTATAGTCATCTCTTTGGAGAAAGACTGATCTATAGCGCTTAGGTTTGATTCAAATTTCTGGCAAATAATCAGAAACCTGAGGAACCAGCTCTGATAATACAATTCAATCCACGTGAAATAGTTTGGCTCTGTTAGAGCCATATTAGCCTATTGAACATTTCGAGTTTTAAATATATTTCTAACTCGCACTGATCTGTTTAGATCATCAGAACAAAGGCTTTTGTTTATTTCCATCAACTCTTGTAGAGGCAATGACTTAGCGAAGTCAACCTTAGCTAGATGGTCTGCCACATTGATTAGGCAGGCCTACAGTGGTGGCAGGAAAAGGGGGGGGGGGGCAGTCAGTCCTTCCTCTTCAGGCAGCACGGACTCAAGAAGTCAGAGTGTGGGCCTCTTCTTTACCTGTTCTCAAGTCTTAGAGACTTACATAAGTCTTGAATGTAGCTCATTGAACGTGCAAGAACGTAGTCATGAGCTTCTATCTGCGGGATATTTTAAGTACCCGCTTTTATAGTACACATCTACTAGACATCAGAAGATGCCTTTTTATATGTTTTCCTACGGGACATATCTGGTTCCCGGCAGTACAGAGCTTTCGGTCCGTCAGCTATTGTAGCTGCAGGCCAGATACTGGCAAGATGTTAATTTGTGAGTAAATTTTACCCACCACCTAGATTAGCAATCTGCTATCTATGTGAGTTGCGTAAGAATATGTAATTTAATATAAAATTTCAAAAGTAAATTTTCATTTAATTAATATACTTACCAACTCACATATCGAATTCCCTCCCAGCCATCCCCGCAATTTGTATAAAGGGATATGGGTTTCAGAACGGAATGAGTATTACCGGTATACGGCCTGCGCATGCGCAGGCACCGGTAGGGGAGATAACTACCACGGATCATGCCTTATATGGCAGGTGGTTTTTGTTTTAGAGTTATCTCCCCATGTTACCATGTAAGAGTGCTTCAATGTCTTAGCAACCAAACGAAGTTATTGCTATCTATGTGAGTTGGTAAGTATATTAATTAAATGAAAATTTACTTTTGAAATTCTATATTGTGTGTGTGCATATATAGATATATATACACATGGATTCATGTGAATGCATTGTTATTTTTCTGATATTAAAAGCTGAAGATTGCCACTGCAAATTGTTTTGACTTTTCTCAGTTTTTCTTATTTATAAATGATAGCATATGCCCTAAAACTTTCATGGTGTGCATGTTAACAGCACATATTCAGTATATTTTCAGTACATGTTGATACTTTTAATAGGGAAGTACGTTTTCAGTACTTGGAGGTATATTTTTGGTATCTTTTCAGCATAGTTTCAGCACGGTTCCAATTTGGTACATTTTCAGTACGTACCTTAAATGTGCTGCAAACGTACCAAAATTGTACCTCCTGCAGTACAAAATAAGTATACTGCATTTGGGTAAGGGATGTCTCCAACTCGTCTGCCAAACACTGTGTACAGTTATCCCAAATAACGTCCGCGTAATCAAACAATGGTAACATAAAGGATTTATATATAACTTCAAGTGATTTTCTGTTTAAACGATGCTTGAATAAACCAAAACACGCAATTGACTTTCTACATTTAGCAATTAGACTTTTTATGTGGGAATCCCATTTACAATTACCTTGTAGAATGACGCCAAGGTGCTTGTGATTTTCAACATCAACTAAGTGTGCATCTAAAATAGGATGGTTGCGATTTTGAGTCGGGTATGGGGTTTAAGGGTGTGGAGTTCAAACACTCAATACTTTTCTCGTAGTACACACACAAGAGATTCCCGCAGTGGGGCACTGCGGTTATGAAATTAAAGGCCCCTCCTGTTTTTGGAACCGCAGGAGCTTTCTATACTGTTCAAAAAAAGAAACGCATAGTTGCTACTTGCCAAATTTGTTTTATTTTTCGAAAAAATTAACAGAAAATCCAATATTTAGATTATTTGTTTGAAATTTGGTATGGACACAGTTGAATGCACACACAGTTCATTTGCATCTTCAAATCAATCAGTCAATCAATACGATTGGGTGCCGAGGCTGTCAAGTCAGTAGGGGGTGTGACTGCCTTGAGCAGCAACAACTGCCCGGCACCTTCTGGGCATGGACTGGATCAGATGCCGGATATCTTGCTGTGGGATGGTGTCCCACTCCTCCTGAAGTGCCTGCAATAGATCGCGGTGATTTGCCGGCGTTTCTTCTCGCCTGCGCACACGTCTGTCCAATTCATCCCAGAGGTGTTCTATCGGGTTCATGTCTGGCGACATGGATGGCCAGGGAAGCACCTGGACATGGTGGTCGGTGAGGAACTGGGTGGTGAGTCGTGCTGTGTGCGGGCGAGCGTTGTCCTGCTGGAATATGGCATCCTGGTCAGCCAGAAGAGGAAGGGCGTGTGGGCGCAGAATTTCCTCCACGTATCGCTGGGCAGTTATGCGCCCTTGGACGTGCACCAGGGTGCTCCTTCCAGCGGTATTGATCGCCCCCCACACCATGACGCCTCCACCACCATGAACGGGTGCCTCATCCACACAGTTGGGCGCGTAACGTTCGTTTACTCTCCGGTAGACCCTCCTCCGACCATCATGTCGCTGGAGCAGGAAGTAGGACTCGTCGCTGAACCACACGTGTCTCCAGTGATTCCGGACGGTCCAGCGAAGGTGCTGGTTGCCCCAATGCACTCGGTTCTGGCGATGGCGGCGGGTGAGGACAGCTCCTCTGTGAGGTCTGCGAGCTCTCAAACCAGCTTCATGCAGGCGGTTCCGCACGGTCTGGTCCGATAATCGGTGTGGCCCGGGGAGAGCCTGGACAGAAGATGAGGCCGACAGGAAACGATTCCGGAGGTGGCGGAGCCGTATGAAGCGGTCGTGAGCAGCAGTTGTCGCCCTTGGTCTTCCCGCTCGTGGCAAGTCAGCAACGGAGCCAGTGGCTTGAAACCTGACCCACAGTCTACTGATGGTGCTCTGGGACACGTGGAAGTGCCTGGCGATTGCACTTTGACTTTGGCCTGCTTGTAAACGACCCAATGCAATTTGGCGGTCTTCTCTGCTCAATCGGGCCATCTTTCGTCGCTGAATTGTCGTCTGATTTCTTTGTGGCGAACAATCCGCTTTTATGGGTTTTGGAAGACATGGTGAGAGCTCAATATTCCCCGAGTTTCACGAGATTACACAGAAGCATGACGAGTGGTCATGCCAAATGAGCAATTTTGACATTGTAGCCACTGATAACGCATGCGTCACGTGCAGAGCTCACTTGTGGCAATGGACGAAAGGTCGACGACCAGATAAACATTTTCTGCAGTTTGGTGGATATCCTTGTAGCCATATAACTAAATTAACCAAATATTACAAGCTATGCGTTTCTTTTTTTGAACAGTATAGTTTGCTGTTAGGTAGATTTTTGGTTCCTCTTTCCTGTCATGCTCTCTTTTTCTTCATGAATTCTTTTCTTTTTTCTGCCTTCTTGCTCATTCACCTGTATTTTTTCCAAAAATCTCTTCTCTTGCCGCTTGTCTCGCGATTCATGTATAGTTTAATCTGTTAGTGTTCTGATGTAAGTCCAGCAGTAGATAGGTTAAGCCTATTTTAACATACTGGAAACTGGTAATCTTCCAGTAGGTATTAATTTAGTTTTACTAAAGCCTGCTGGGACACAAGTAATGGGTTAGTGCATTTGTAAACAGGAATCGCTTGACAAGTGGCCCCCTTCATCCCCCCCTTCCTCGTCCTGATATGGCTCTGCGTAGTCGGCTGGACGTTAAGCAACAAATAAACAAACAAACAAACAAACACACAAGAGATGTGCATGGAAAAAGATGAAGAGAGCTGTTCGAAAACCATTTTGTCCGTGAAAAACTAAAAGCATATATACCAGGACGGTGTCAAAATCAAGAAAAAACATTTTTTGCGAGCACCTGGCCGATATTGCGTAAAAACAACCAACCCTGGATCTGAAACTAACGATGTCTAAAGGCATTCAAAATTTAGGTTACAACTTCTTTGAAGAAGAAGAACCAGGGCTGGGCATCGGTAGCCAGGCATGGGACAAGCATCAGTGAACGGGTCTCTCTCTCTAAAAGGGAATAACAGTGGTTAAGGAGCGAAAAACAGGGGAAAGCTATAGCGAAAGGCAGGTAAACAAAGAGGTCATAAACGTTTTTATACAAAGTAGGAAAACAAAATGAATGAACATGACACAATTTTGACATTGTCCTAGTCAAAATCGCTGACGCGACTGTCGGAAAAAAAGTTGACAAAATGAACGGAGATGAAATAGTCCTGAGTGTATACAACATTAAACAAATGACGAGGAAAGAAAACTGTTTTTAGTCATTTGAAGCAACAACAAGAACAACACTTACTAAGAAATAACGTTTCAAGCATCCAGCACACAAAGCAGTTTTACATGTAAGTCGATGTCGCGTGATTTGGTCGTGACCCATCAATACATTTATACATCCACACAAGTACACCTACCGAAAACACACACACACACACACACACACACACACGTCTACAAGGTATTAAGGCAGCAGAGTCGTGGAACAAAGATCAGAGGAATATTCAAGCATGTAAGTGTCAAAATAATGCTCGCACACAGCAACACACTCGACGCATTACGCTGGTTTCATTAATAGCACTCCCACACACACACACACACACACAGACACAGACAGACACACACACACACACACACACA
>NC_090251.1:13840516-13895516 GCF_037325665.1 Littorina saxatilis
TGCTCGATTGACGCATTTCACGTCTTCAATATTGTGTCTGAGATAATTTCCCAATGAGCTGCCTTTAAAAACGGAATGTCCTGCAATTGTAGTATGCGCTGGAGGTTTCTTTTGGATGGGTAAGGACCCTTGAGATGCGATATCGTCGTATAATTATGTCAAGCGAGAGGCCCTTGACATTGGAAGTGGGAACTTCGAAAGCAAAGTTGCCAGCTACTCGGTATGCACGAGCTAAATTGAACGCCGAAGTAGTGGCTTCGAGAGTTCTGAGGTCAAGGTCGAGAAAATTGGGGGAATCCCAATTAGTGCGCATGCGTTTGTAAACGGTAGGCTTGGTGACCAGAAGAAACAAATCTCATCGCGAGTTCGTAAATGGGCAAACGTTGATCGCGCTGTAGCTTTTACTATAATTGTTGTTTTTAACTGGTTGAACGAAAGCTGTGATAATTGTCCTTAAATTGAATGACTGTCTATAATAATGATTTCGTTGACCAGAATGTTGGGGACAATAAAAAAAGGTTGTTTATGTGGTAGCGAAGTCGGTTAACTTAAAACTCTTTTTGTAGTGTTTTTTTAATGATTGTGTATCGGTAAAACTGCTGGACAAAAATAGTTTGGTCAGAGCGAATGTTTGTGTTACTGGTAAATTTAAAAAGGCAGAACTCCATTTTTTGGGAATCAAGATACAAGGTGTAGTGAAAAGAAGATAAGTTCAGCGAATTTCATATTATTTGAGAAAATGTGTGTCCGAATTTTTAAAACAGAAAAATTGTTGTACTTAGGTGTTTGTAAATTACGTTTGTCCTCGTTAATTGTGAAGAGGATGTATGTTTATATAAAGTTCAAAGTCAAGATTGGATTTTTGTAGCCTACGTGCGTGTGTGCATGTGTATTAGACATAATACATAGACATAGAACACTTTATTATCTCAATTACGATAAACTCGGGTGTGGTGAATCACAATAAACAGCATAAAACGTAAGAACATGAATAAAATATCAAGGCGCAAATATAGTCAGCTCATCATACACACACACACACACACACACACACACACACACACATACACACACACACACCGTCGAACACACACATAACGTCGAACACACACACACACACACACACACACACACACACACACACACACACCGTCGAACACACACACACCGTCGAACACACACATAACATCGAAAACACACACATACACAAACAAACACACACGCAAACACACAAACAAACACACACACACACAAACACACACAAACACACACACACACACACACACACACACACACACACGGCACGCGCGAACACGCAAACAAACGTATGAAGGAACAGACGCACAATTATACCCGCACGCACGCACACACAGGCAGACAGGCACTCGCACAAATACATACACACACACACACACACACACACACACACACACACACACACACACACACACACACACACACACACACACACACAGATAAAGCAATGACAAAAAAAATAGCAGAAACTTACACTTCAACACTCGAACACACACACACACACACACACACACACGCACACGCACACAAACACACGCACGCACGCACACAAACACACACACACACACACACACACACACACTCACACATGCACACAACGACGCCCATTTTCATAGAAACACAGTAACCCCCTCGTATAAGCGGGAATGAAAGAGTGGTGGCCAATGACCCAGAACAAACAAAAGTCAAAGCTGGCAACTCAGGGATGTATTCAGGGAAATTTGCACGAAATGCATGCAGAAGATACGACTTTTCCCTCTATTTTCTCTCTTTGGGAGCGTCAGCTCGGTTTGACATGAATAACTGAAGAAAAGCCCTGCCTTTTTGCACTGAGAAACTGTGGAAGTAGCGTGTTTACTACTGGGTCTGGCTGTAGTACATTTACCCTCATTTACTTCCTCGTTAGCTTCCAAAGTAAACTCTTTTTTCGTCCCATGCATGCGAAAGTGAGGATGTACTTCCGATGTCACTCAAAACTTTAGAAGTAGTCGCAAAATACCCTGGGTTACTTCCTCGCTTTGCTTCGAGGTAAACCCTTTTTCCGGCCCATGCATACGAAAGTGAGGCAAGTACTTCCGATGTCACTCAAAACTTCGGGAGTTGTCGCGAACTTCCCCCATAAGCATACGGGCCCAGGTGTCTTCGAGTCTGCCCTCTCGCTTCAGCTTCCTGGCCCTACCGGCGATACCAGCCCTTGTCTTCGTCAGATCCTCATTGACGAATATGTTGGGGTGTCGCTGGGGTCCCGCTGAGTCTCCTCTCTTTAGGGCCGGCCATTCCAGGTTCGTGAACAGTTTGGTGACATCGGCATTCTTCAGGTTTTTCCTCGACCGCATGAGTTGCTCTTTTTTCCGGTGAGTTGCCATCTTGATAATGGATTGTGTATATTGTTCGCCACCCTGCGGCCTACCCTGTACCCTGTGAGACCTATCTATATCGCCGTCGCAGAGATCCACACCAACAGGCTTTGCGAGTTGCTTTACTTGTTCGTCAGTGTTTTCTTCAATGCTTTCTGGCACCGGCCCAATTCTCAAGCTGTTCCGTCTTGTGTACTGCTCAAAGCCGTCGAGCTGCTCTTTCAGGTCTTCGATCTGCCGATCTTTGGCCTCGATCGCCTTTCTCAGGCCAGAGATCTGGAGGCGGAGCTCCTGCGTGACGCGGCTCGCGACGGCTTTGGCAAGTACTTCGATTAAGTGTGGATCACTTAGGGCCTGCTTCAGATCTTCTATGGACGAGGTAGGCATGGTGTCAATGATTGTTTTACTCATGAAACCTGGATCGTTTGAGATAATCGTTTCTTCAGGGTCTTCGAGGAAGCTCCCATCCGTCCGCTGGTTCTTAGACTCGTTGTCTTGTCTTCACCACCAGATCAACATGAACAAGCGACAAATGCAGAACGGTGCCTGGCCCACAGAGAGAAAGTCAAGAGTGACCCTGATCAGTATGAAGCCTACAAGAAGAAGAACAAGGACAAGTGCAAGCAATACTACAAACGCCCACTCACAGAGGAGGAACTGCAAGCCAGAAGAGAGCAGGACAGACTAAGGGCACAGAAGTATAGGTAGGTTTTGGGCCTTTAATTTACTCTATATATTTTAGGGGATGGGGGTGGAAGGGGGGGGGGGTGTTTATGCTTGCATTTACAATTTCTTATGTTTATTGAGATGTTAATCATGTGACTTTGTGAGTATGACACTTGACCAGAGCATGGCTGACCTGAATGAATTTACAGTGAGTGAGGTTGTCTTGCTTGTACTGTAGCGAGTGAGCTTCAGTGGAAATTAGCTATAGTTAAATATTATAACTAAACTTTGCATATGAGTTGCAGATACATGTGTGTGTGTGTCACTGTGTATCACTGTATGTGTCAAGGAGGGGGGGGGGGGTATATGACTGGTAAGATTGAATCGTGATTGATTATAGTTGTATGTGATGTATGCCTGACTGGTAATATTTAATTGCTTGTTGTGTGGTTGACAAGCTCATGCAAAAGTAGACTTACTTTAGTTTTAGTTTTAGTTTTTACTGTTCATAAATGTGATTTTTAACTTATGATGCTGTTGAAAAGAAAAAAACAACAATGTTACACATCAGTACATTTGTTTCCACTTTGCTGCTTTCTAAGCTTCAAAATTAGATTTTGTTCAGGGTGGGGAGAATAAGCTTGGTTTGTTGTGAATGTGTTTGCAGAGATAAAAAGAAATCTCTGAGAAAAACTTCAGCTGAAAGCAACTTGGTGACTTCCGCTCCTAAACCCAAGGCCAAAACACGTCGAGCTGTGGAAAAGCAGAGAGAGCAGTGGCGTCTTCAGAAACAACAACAGCGACAAAACTGGACTTCCCAAAAGTGGCGACGCCATCGGGAGCGCTGCGCAAAAGATGCTCAGGAAAGACGAAATTTGGCAAGTGAGTAAACATAATCCTACACTTAATGGATGTCCACTGGTTGACAAACATTGTGATCTTTAATGTGGAGTCGCTTGTTGAATCTAACACCCTATTGTCAGTAGACTTTTAAGGGAAATTGTTCAGTGTTGGTGTCCACAGCTAAAGGGGAAGAAAGGGGGGAGCTGTTATTCAGAGCAGTTGTCTCTGTAGTGGTGATAGTTATAGTCGGATGATGATGCTAGTCATTACTTATGATGGGAAGATAATTTGACATCTAGTTTGAAAAGTCTTCAAGTCTTAATCTTAATGGTGTATAATAGTCTAGTATAATGTTGTTTTTTCTCCAGATTGTTTGGTTTCATATTGTTGTCTTTTGCACTAAAACCTTCCCCTATTCTTCCCTTTGTATGTGTGTTAACAGAACACCATGGTGAAGATGCCAGTGTTGTTCCTGATCGTCCATCCGTGTCCAGTTTATCGACAGTACGACGATGCGGCTCATCAGGAACAACCCCCCAATCTGACTCCGCAGAACAACAGTCCCAGTGCGACTCATCAGGAAAAGTCCTCCAATCGGAATCAGCAGGAACACCACCGCAATGCGACTCCCCAGGAACACCACCCCAGCAATACAACTTTAAGTCACCATCAGCAACAACACTAAAGGCTGGATACAAGCAAGAATTAGCAGCCTTGCAATGACTCAGAAGCAAGGATGCTTTAGCCAGAAAGAAGTTGCTATTTCACCTTGTGAATCCTACAGTCACAGTTGACGGCACAGACGACAAACTGTACAGGAGAAAACAAACATCAGAAGCTGCAGTCGAGTACCTGCAAAGCGTTGCCATTGACATTCCAGGAAAAAATTATGCTTCGAAACACCAAAAACCAAAGAAGATTTTGCCGAAGAGACTGAAGCGGCTCCACCGGGACTTTTGCAAGAAAAACCCTGAAAAGAAAATCTCTCTTCAAACTTTTTATCGTAAGCTGCCGGGCAACATTTTGTCATCGAGAAAGAGAGCTTTCCAACAATGTCTTTGCGAGTATTGTGAGAACATTGATCTCAAGCTTGATGCTCTGAACAAGAACCTCACGGAACCAGTTGATGGCAGAGATGTTTTATCCGAAGCCAGCACATGTCCTGAGCCAGCTCTATCATGTCTGAACCGCTCCTGCAAGGAATGTGGCATCCATAGGGTCAGGTTAGGACTTGAGACAAATCTTCAGACTCCAGATGGCACCCATGTCAAATGGAAGTGTTGGGAGATCATCACAACAGAAAAAGGAAAGCGAAGAGAGCTCATAACCAAAGAAGGCACAATCAGAATGCTGCTCGATGAACTGATGACAGAACTTACACCATTTTCCAAGCACCTCTTCAACTTTCGCTGGCAGTTCATGCAGTATAAGAGTCTCAAGTCATCCCTTCCTGCGAACTGGGCTCTGGTTGTTATGGATTTTGCAGAAAACTTTCTGTGCAAATACCAAAATGAGGTCCAGAGCGCACATTGGGGTTATAATCAGGTAACCGTACACCCCTGTGTGCTGTACTACAACTGCCCAACTTGTGCTGATCTCATCAGTGATGTTCCTAGGACTGGAGGGCAACAGGACAAAATGTCCTGAATCAAAAAACTAATAGGACATCATGTCCTGACTACAAAAAAACAATAGGACATTCAGATCAAGCGAACCAATCATGGCACCTAACCTTTTTAGATGACTGAGAATATATGAATAAAGGTAAATAAAAACTGAACAGTTCTAAATTTATTTTAATATTTTAAATGCAACAGTGTTCAGTAGGGTTACTTTCACACACACACAGACACATGCTTCAGAATGTCATAAGTGATCTTTCACACACACTGACACACACACACACACACACACACACACACACACACACACACACACACGGATTTGCGAAAGTTGTTGCAACCAACGGTGAACGAGTTTGAGGCAACGCCATCCTCCTGACAGATGGTGCAGAACATCAGTTCTTTTTCTTTGCTGTAGCTGAGCCAAGGGAACATAGAAAACCAGCTCTGCACAAACTTTCTGGTCGCCCCTACTTTCGTTTCTTGCGTCTCTTCCTGCGTCTCTTCCTGAGGTTGTAGATCTATTGGCTCACCTTCTGAGGCTTCAGTCTCCGACGGGGCCGAAGGCCCTGCAACTTGAATGTCCGTGTCGTCCTTTTTTTTTAACAAAGCCACTCAAAAGTGTCTGCCCTTTTCCCACGCAAACCTTTTTCTTCGGCGGCATTTTTGCAGAAATGTGGCGGCGGAAGTAACATGTCGCTGTCAAAAGTAGCGAGAGTTGTGGCTCTTGTAATATTGTTCGGTCGAGAGTTGCGTCCCTTTGTTCTACCAAGAGTGAAAATTCAAGTTCAAGTAGGACTCGATTCTAACTCGTTTTAACGGGGTTTAATACTTCAGTTTGTACAGATTCTTCTTGCAGTGACCGCTCTATACTATCGGACAATGACCGCTGACTTCGCGATCGGATCGGACATTTGACGGGACAGAGGTGTTTGCAATCGGTCATTTTACAACCTCGGAACATCACTGTCTCATCACAGATTACTTGATCTTCTTGAGCGATGACCTGAGCCATGATGCACACATGGTAAAGGTAATCCAAGACCAGACAAAGCAGCATCTCCTTGGCGTCATGAATGTTGAGAAGATGGTGGTCATTTCAGACGGTTCTGCGGCCCATTATAAGTCCAAACTGCCCTTCCATCATCTTTCAAACCTGAATGATGCAGTTGCTGTGGAGAGATCCTACTTTGGCTCTCGCCATGGCAAGAGCCCGTGCGACTCATGCGGTGGTATCATCAAGCGATTAGTGCAGGATGACATTGCAACTGGGGCCATCATCCAAAATGCTGCTGCAATGTTTGAACACTGTATGGAGCTCCACATCCTTCCTTCAAAGGACGATGTAAATGCAGAGCCTTGCTGCCATACCAGGAGATCCTTCAAACTGATAAAGACTGAAGACATCGACCGGACACTGTCATCAGCCTCGCTACAGACCCTTCCAGGTACGCGACAACTGCATAGCCTCAAGCCTGTTGCAGAAAATGTCCTGGCCACCAGAAAACTTTCCTGCTTTTGTCAATCATGCCAAATTGACAATCCAGATCAATGTCTCAACAGAAAGTATGTTGAGCCATGGAATCTTGTTAAGCTGAAGACATCGAAGAAGACATCTGCAGCATTGATCACTGACCCAGCACCTTGATCAGAGGCACAATCGGATGAACCAGCACCCAGATCAGAGGCAGAGTCTCAGCAACAAATTCTGGACGAAACGTCAAGGGAAAATCCCCAGGACAGAAAAGAGTGTTTTGATTCCTTGTTGGACCAAATGAACAGGTGCACTACATACAGTGAACTTGAAGCTGTTGTTAGGAATTTCCAAACAGCAGCATTTCCTCTCCCTGACACTTTGCCTTCAACAGTTGTAAATGTGAAAGGGACTATAGACAGACAGGCTACAGAAATGAGGTCAGGTACAGTGCCTCTCCATCTCTACTCAATTCTGACTGAGGCAGATGGCAACTGCCTTCCTCGAGCTGTCAGCCGTCTGGTATTCGGAAGCGAGGAGAACTACAAAGAAATGAGGTGTCGCATCATCTCTGAACTTGTTGAGAACAGGGAGATGTACGTCACAGGCCAGGGAATGGGAGGTGAGGCAGTAGCAGTCGAACTCGCTACTCTTGTGGAAGGCTCGGGCTTGTCCGCACAAACAACAACCAGGGACGACAGAGAGGAGCAGTTCACGAGAGAAACGATGGAAGTCAGACGACCATCAGTGAGCATGGGACTCTGGCAGCTAGCAGCAGTTTCCAACATTCTGGGGACATCTGTAAACTCCTTTTACCCTGAGCTGAGATGGCTGTACTTCCAGAAGTTGCACAACAGAACTCTGCATCCTCTCCACAAACGGCGACAGCAGCCAATCAACCTACTGTGGACATCAAATCGGGATCTCATGGACACAAACTGGGTTGCAAACCATTTTGTACCTCTCTTGCCACTTGTCAACCAGGAAACAACTGTGACTGTCCAAAATGAGGAAGACAAAGAGCCAGAAGTTCATGACTCTATTTGGTGGACTGGAACAATAGGGAGTATGTGGCACAAGTGTGCAAGGTGGACACAAATGAGCACCTTGTTCACCTCAGTTTCATGAAGCATCGTGATGGGTGCTATGTTTGGCCCCTGACTGATGACATGTCGTGGGAAAGTTTTGCTGTGTTGAAAGAAAAAGTGCAGTTAGCACGTAATCTTGCACGCAGTACTGAATGCAGGCAGGTTTTTGAGATTATCCGATAATATGAGTCCAGGCCTGTCCTGAGTTGCACAGAGGAAAGAGCTTGCGAACGTTCGCTACGATAACATGCTAAGCCATAAACCAAAGGCTCTTCCAGTCCCCTTTATGGGTTTTGTTTTGCATATTATTAGTATTATATATGGAGAGAGAGAGAGAATGCAAAATAAGACAGAAAAAGAGTTGTCTGTCTTTTAGTTTTAACTTTAAGTGTTATGTTTAATTTTGTTTGTCCATCGCTATGTCATCACAACCGACCATAAGATTAAGCACAGTCATCGTAACAAAGGCTCTTCCAGTCCCCTTTATGTTTTTTTGCAAATACTAGATCTGTAGTAGTTAAGGTAATAGCCCCCCAAAATTGTTTTTTGTATTCTCTTTTGTTTGAGCATGAAATGACAAGCATCAAGTTTGTCCATCGCCTAATCATCACAACCGACTCAAAAAGTGCCATGATCATGGTAATTTGAAGTTTGTGAGCTCTTTTGTGTGTGTTTTTATGGAAAAGGAATTACATATCCTTGATTTTAACTGACAGAAGTGTTCTTTTGTCATTTATTTTGTAAACACATCAAACGGAAACGTGATGTTTATGTCGGTCGTGATGTTGGACATAACATCATGTATAAAATAATAAATAATGTAAGTTGGTTTTGGAATTGTTTGCGTGTAATTCACTGGTGTTGTACTTTCTTTTGATTTATAAAAGGTATTTGGATTGCAGAAGTTTCATTTATGGAGGTAAATCAATCAAATGGTATGTCCAGCATCACGACCAACATCTGTCAGATTGTTAACAAAATATGCTTATTCTACAGAACCCGCTGACCAAACTATCTTTTCCTATGTTATTTTATGTAATGAAAATATGAAACATTCAGCATAAAAATGCACTTGTGTCAAAAAATGTTTTGATTTTTGATTTTTCTACTCTTTTTGGCATCACCTTTTGTCACAACATCATATGGTGCCTCCAGTGCATTCATTGGCTCAGCAATAAATCGTTTAAACTAATGGGAACCACCCGTGCATGTTCGCACATGCGCAAGGCATTACTTTTCGTCATAATATCCAGAAAAAACGTTGTGCTCGAAGAAACCGATTGTGTGTCAAAACCCAGGACATGATCCTGAAAGCAAAACTTGAGGGACCCGCAGAACGGTCAGATGCCTACTGAAAAACATTGTCGACAGATGGGCAGTGAAAAAACCCCGACAACTGTTCAAATAACTTTGAAATGTGATTCAATCCTTTGAGTATCTAGTCATGACAGTACGTCACGGAAGGTGGAAGAATTTAAACTGAAAAATCTTTTTGAATGCGGTTTTACGAGTCGTGTTCTTGTCCTACTGAAATTGCAATCTCAGGACACTGTGTCCTATTGATTTTCAGTCTTCTTGTCCTAAAGGCTGCCAGAAAAATGTACATCACTGCTCCTCACCGTCTATTCTCCAGCAAGACAACTCCGTGCCTCTTCTGACTGTCGCATCCTCACCATTCCACACACCAAAACCAAAACATACGGACAACGCACTTTTACTTTCTGCGCACCCACACAATGGAATTCTCTCCCCTTTCACGTCCGCCACTCTCAGTCACCCCAAGCATTCAAACGAGCACTTAAAACGCACCTCTTCAAGAAATACAAACCCTGATTTTGTTTTCTCAGTCCATAAGTAGGCTACATGTAGTGTATTTGTTGTTTTAGTGATAATGGATAATGTATATAAACATCTAGGGCTGTTTTCAGTATTGTTGATAACATGTTCTGTTTGATTAAGGGTATTCAGCTGGTATTTCCTTGTTTTCACTACCTATTTTATTCATGTTTTTATTACTTAGTTAGTGGAAGAATCTTTTGTAATGTATGTTTGATGGTGTATGCTTTTAATTAAGCGTTGCTGACTATGAATGTAGATGTAAATGCTTGTATAACTGTGTTTTAATTTTAAATGTGTCAAGCGCAAAGAGCATGATTGTAAAGTTATGATTGTAAAGTTATATAATTATTATTATTATTATTATTATTATTATTATTATTATTATTATTATTATTATTATTATTATTTAAGTTATTGAGACATCCCAGTGCACTAAGGGATTTAAAGAGCAAATCGAAAAAATTCATTATTGAACGAAGCGCATAGCGCCGAGTTCAATAATTATTTTCGAGATTTGCTCTATAAATCCCTTAGTGCACTGGGATTGTTTCAATAACGATATTGTCAGTACCGCCAGAAAAAAAAGGAGGTTCAAAACGCACATTTTGCAACGCGCATTAATTGGATAGGCGTAACTGTGTGGTCAGGTTTGTGTCAGATCTACTTTTGTGTGGGCTGTCTCAAGTGTGTCGTGCTTTCGTCACACGCAAACTCTTGTTTTAATTTCTGTTTGTAAATTCCAGTGTAGCGTTAAGCTAAAAAGTGATGATCTTTCATAGACTCGAGACATCATTTAAACTCGGAGAAAGGACTGTGCTCTTAGTTATTTGCGATTCGAAACCTTCATCGAGCTTCGACAGATTGACTGTGCAGAGTGTTGCCCCTTGCCAAGGTCGACGGTAAGCACATTTTCAAAATAAATGTGGCATGTTTCTCGTGTGGTATCTTCATTCATCGGGGAGTCTGGTACTAAATATGAACGGTAAGAATGCTCTGAACCCTACTACACGTATTATATCCCCATCGTTTTATCGTTCACATTTGCCCAACATGTTAATTTGCTGAGCGGGATTTATGTCTGCTATGCTATGGCAATCGAACCACTGCACTGGGTCTCATTTCAAAAACAAAAATTGCTCGTCACGTTGCACTGAGTCTGCATGCATGAGGCAGGCTGGTAATAAGTCATATATATGGTAAGAACGTTCTAAACGCTACACGTTTTCGATTCCGATTGTTCTTGCCTTGAAATAATAATTCGGAAAACATTCATTTACTGAACAGATGCAGTCGTATAAATGTCAGTGTAGTCTGCTACGTACGTGCTGATCTAGCTGCTACGTTATCGGAATATCACTTGTGTTTTCTGTCAGCTGCTGGGAATTGCATACTAAACTCATCATTTGGTAATGTGGATAATGAGTTACATGCCACTAACATGGCATAATTATGAGAGGAATCTTCGCAAGTCGAAACTGAAAAATTAGACACAGCGGGCTCTATTTTTAGATCAGTGGCAAATGTGGCACAGGCACATGCAATCTGTCAGAAAAAAAACCACTTCTGCTTTAATTGAAAAGCAGGAAATTTATGGTCATAATCATGGGTATTGTGGAGAATATAAGCTACATGTCATTAATTAATTCTGAGGATGAGAGTACACTCTCGCTTAGGCAAAGGGCGGAAGAATACGCTCTGTGGAAAAGTTAGTGCACTCCAAGAGTGCGCTAATAGTTTTAGCGCATCACCATTAGCCAATCAACTGGTTCACATCAGTCATGTGACACCAGTACTTACTGACAATTATTATTATTATATATAATACACACACATGGAAAACAAAGCTTGCATAGAAAGTGCACAGCATGTAAGGTCTAATGATCAAGGTACTAACTTTATTTTGATACTCAGGATGTGCTTTGTTGGAGGAGGGGCTGTGGTTGCCACAGTGTAGGTATGCATGTACATTGACATTTGTGATAAATATGGAGGTAATGTCAGTCACTTTATACATTTAGTCAAGTTTTGACGAAGTGTTTTAACATAGAGGGGGAATCAAGATGAGTGCCGTGGTGTGTGTATGGGTTGAGCGATTCAGAGAAAACTAGACGATCGTCATGAAACTTAATTATACTTGAGAGTTGGTGAGTATGATATCTCCAGACTTTTATTTAATTTGTTTGATAAATATCTTTGATGACGTCATATCAGGCTTTTTGTGGAAGTTGAGGCGGCAGACTGTCACGCTCTCATTTTTTTAACCAAATTGGTTGAAATTTACTTCAAGCAATCTTTGACGTTGTCTAGACTATGGGATTGTTTTGCAGCTCGGAAGCTGAAAATAAAATTTTGAGTTTGCTCATTAAATTTGTCATTAAAATCAAATTTTCGCAAACAGATTTAAAAAGGATTGCATCATATTCTTGATCAAATTCTGAATCTAAAAATATAAAGATATGTCATGTTTACCCAAAAAATATCACAATTATGAAAATATACTGTTCAAAAAAAGAAACGCATAGTTGCTACTTGCCAAATTTGTTTTATTTTTCGAAAAAATTAACAGAAAATCCAATATTTAGATTATTTGTTTGAAATTTGGTATGGACACAGTTGAATGCACACACAGTTCATTTGCATCTTCAAATCAATCAGTCAATCAATACGATTGGGTGCCGAGGCTGTCAAGTCAGTAGGGGGTGTGACTGCCTTGAGCAGCAACAACTGCCCGGCATCTTCTGGGCATGGACTGGATCAGATGCCGGATATCTTGCTGTGGGATGGTGTCCCACTCCTCCTGAAGTGCCTGCAATAGATCGCGGTGATTTGCCGGCGCTTCTTCTCGCCTGCGCACACGTCTGTCCAATTCATCCCAGAGGTGTTCTATCGGGTTCATGTCTGGCGACATGGATGGCCAGGGAAGCACCTGGACATGGTGGTCGGTGAGGAACTGGGTGGTGAGTCGTGCTGTGTGCGGGCGAGCGTTGTCCTGCTGGAATATGGCATCCTGGTCAGCCAGAAGAGGAAGGGCGTGTGGGCGCAGAATTTCCTCCACGTATCGCTGGGCAGTTATGCGCCCTTGGACGTGCACCAGAGTGCTCCTTCCAGCGGTATTGATCGCCCCCCCACACCATGACGCCTCCACCACCATGAACGGGTGCCTCATCCACACAGTTGGGCGCGTAACGTTCGTTTACTCTCCGGTAGACCCTCCTCCGACCATCATGTCGCTGGAGCAGGAAGTAGGACTCGTCGCTGAACCACACGTGTCTCCAGTGATTCCGGACGGTCCAGCGAAGGTGCTGGTTGCCCCACTGCACTCGGTTCTGGCGATGGCGGCGGGTGAGGACAGCTCCTCTGTGAGGTCTGCGAGCTCTCAAACCAGCTTCATGCAGGCGGTTCCGCACGGTCTGGTCCGATAATCGGTGTGGCCCGGGGAGAGCCTGGACAGAAGATGAGGCCGACAGGAAACGATTCCGGAGGTGGCGGAGCCGTATGAAGCGGTCGTGAGCAGCAGTTGTCGCCCTTGGTCTTCCCGCTCGTGGCAAGTCAGCAACGGAGCCAGTGGCTTGAAACCTGACCCACAGTCTACTGATGGTGCTCTGGGACACGTGGAAGTGCCTGGCGATTGCACTTTGACTTTGGCCTGCTTGTAAACGACCCAATGCAATTTGGCGGTCTTCTCTGCTCAATCGGGCCATCTTTCGTCGCTGAATTGTCGTCTGATTTCTTTGTGGCGAACAATCCGCTTTTATGGGTTTTGGAAGACATGGTGAGAGCTCAATATTCCCCGAGTTTCACGAGATTACACTGAAGCATGACGAGTGGTCATGCCAAATGAGCAATTTTGACATTGTAGCCACTGATAACGCATGCGTCACGTGCAGAGCTCACTTGTGGCAATGGACGAAAGGTCGACGACCAGATAAACATTTTCTGCAGTTTGGTGGATATCCTTGTAGCCATATAACTAAATTAACCAAATATTACAAGCTATGCGTTTCTTTTTTTGAACAGTATAGGTTAATTAAGTTCAATTAAAATTTTTAGAAATCAATGCACAAAGGATTTTATCTTATTCTTTATCAAATGCAGAGCCTTCAGTTTCATTCTGTGAGTTCGACAGATTGACTTAATGTAGTAATTTTGTCTGTTGTTTTTAGATTAAGTTACATTAGGTCTTCTTCGGCCAAACTATAGACTAAATACTACATACCAGTAAGAATAGCTGAAAGAGATACTACTCACTGTATTGATCCGACTGTTTGGGGAGAGATTTGGTTGATTTTGATGAATCAGAAGAATCTGGGGAATCCACTGTACATGTAACTTAATCTAGGTGCACATCGCATGATTTGCTTTAAACACACACCACGACTATGGAACTCAATAAAATCAAAGCAAACGAAGGAGGTTCGGGGCGCTCATGCCTCTTAGATGTTGGCAACAAAGTACATGTAGTTGAGATGCGTCGCCTATGATGCGGCCCCTGAGCTATTACGTTCACCACATACACAAATAAGGCAACTAACTCCTAACACAAACTAAGCTTTCCAACAAGTGCTTTCTTTGCTTATTTTTCCACGTGTAAATAAGCTTTTACAACGCTTCCTTTTTGCAAAGTGAAGGCAGTACGTCCTCCTATGCGGCATCATTCTTTGCAACGTAGAATGTGGTATGGTACATGTATAACTTGGGAAGCTATCTGAGGGCCAGCTTTTTCCTTTGGTTATAAGCCCTTTAAATTTGTCAGCAAATTGTCTGTTACAGGACAAGCTGCAGCCAGTTCTGACAGTGATACCTGGCTGAAGGAAGAGGCAGGAGAAGGACAAGCTGCAGTCAGTGCTGACAGTGATACCTGGCTGAAGAAAGAGGCAGAAGAACTAGCTACAGCCAGTGCTGACAGTGATACCTGGCTGAAGAAAGAGGCAGGAGAAGAACAAGCTACAGTCAGTGCTGACAGTGATACCTGGCTGAAGAAAGAGGCAGGAGAAGGACAAGCTACAGTCAGTGCTGACAGTGATACCTGGCTGAAGAAAGAGGCAGGAAAAGTACAAGCTACAGTCAGTGCTGACAGTGATACCTGGCTGAAGAAAGGGGCAGGAGAAGAACAAGCTACAGTCAGTGCTGACAGTGATACCTGGCTGAAGAAAGAGGCAGAAGAACAAGCTACAGCCAGTGCTGACAGTGATACCTGGCTGAAGGGAGAGGCAGGAGAAGGACAAGCTACAGTCAGTGCTGACAGTGATACCTGGCTGAAGGAAAAGGCAAGAGAAGAGCTGTCTGGTACTAACAATAGCTTCATCACTGATTCACAGCTTAACACAAACAGAACAGAAGCACACTTGTCTGCAGGTGATACTCGTCCAAAGGAACACATGTTAAAATGTCTTCATGAACAAGTACATCGGTGCTCACATTGTACAGCTGTCTTTGACTTTCCCAGCAAGTTGAAGAGACACCTACAAACGCATACTGGTGAACGGCCACATAAGTGTAGTCTGTGCAATGCTGCTTTTGCTCAATCTGATTCCCTGAAGACACACATGTTTACACATACAGGTGAGCGACCACATCCGTGCAGTCAGTGCAGTGCTTCTTTTACCCGACCTGGTTCCCTGAAGATACACATGATTACACATACAGGTCAGCTACCACATCCGTGCAGTCAGTGCAGTGATTCTTTTGCTCGATCTGGTTCTCTGAAAAAACACATGTTGACACACTTGGGTGAGCGACCACATCAGTGTAATCGGTGCAGTGCTGCTTTTGCTCGATCTGGTTCCCTGAAGATACACATGTTTACACATACAGGTCAGCGACCACATCTGTGCAGTCATTGCAGTGCTGCTTTTGCTCAATCTAGTTACCTGAAAAAACACATGTTGACACACACAGGTGAGCGACCACATCAGTGTAGTCAGTGCAGTGCTGCTTTTGCTCAATCTAGATACCTGAAAAAACACATGTTGACACACACAGGTGAGCGACCACATCAGTGTAGTCAGTGCAGTGCTACTTTCGCTCAATCTGTTTACCTAAAGAGAGATATGTTACGGCATGTGGTGAAGTAAATGCCCATGTCAATGATAAAAAGAGTCTCCTGTAAACCATTAGTTTTTGGTCACAGACACTGTCAGGCTTTTATACACAGTACAAAAACCCTTTCGTTTAAATACTTATCACTAGAGAACATCCTAGGTGCCCTCCATAAAGAGCGAGCATTTTTCAACGAATTTATTTTTGCGTGGCCAGCCGGATTTACTAAAACAAATTGGAAGCTTCATTTTGGTGCCAGACCTAACTTTTTAAAATCTAAATAATGAATTGACAGCTTGTTTCACAAATATTCTTTAATTCTTTTTTTTCATCAAGACAAGATCAGTACAATTTGAAGTTTTGAAAGTTTGAAAAAAGGGAAGCCCGCAAGGTCGTGTTTCCTAAAGCAGACACATTTTCTGCATATTCATGGCTTCTTTGAAGCCAACCGCCGCCAATAAGTTAATGTAAGTCACAGTTGCATTTTAGATTCAGAAATATTTATTGCAGATGAGTCGCATTGAAACCACAAACTGAGGACTAAATTGTGAAAAAAGGAAAGTGGGTCACACATGTCCACGATGGCTCAGGGAGTTGAATAAACCACGAGGACTGGTGTTTGGCTTACGCATGCTAAATAGCCATTTAAACGAACTCAACTGTGTCATTTAAAGCTGTTAGATGCAGTTGCAAGTGTGTTCCATAAGTTTAGAACTGCTTATTTCGTGAAAGATTCCATTGTTCTGTAAACCTCGTGAGGTGGAGTGGCTTTAAATTGTGTTTACCTGTGTTGATGCCTCTCTCGCTCGCTCTTTCTCTCTCTCTCGCTCGCTCTTTCTCTCTCTCTCGCTCGCTCTTTCTCTCTCTCTCGCTCTCTCTCTCTCTTATCTATTTGATCCTTTTTAGGCCCCTAACCCCAGCCCGATTTTTCTAGCATATTTGCGTTTAGGTTTTGTTTTTGGCAGGCCAGTTAAACCATCAGGGTATTCACGGGTCATGCCCGTTTTTCATCAATGTAAAGACTTAATTAGGAATATATTCTGGTTAATGGTCTGAAAGTTTCCCCCGAAAGCGGCGTATGGCTGCCTAAATGGCGGGGTAAAAACGGTCATACACGTAAAATTCCACTCGTGCAAAAAACACGTAGTGTACGTGGGAGTTTCAGCCCACGAACGCAGAAGACAGAAGAAGATGGTCTGAAAGTCGTTTCCAGGCCAAGAAGTGCTGCCCATTTTGTTTCGGCAGTCTAATGACTAAGATAATTTTGTTTGTGAAGGACAAAGGACCGTGTCAGAGCTCACTTGAACTTTGTATAGATATATTTTTTATGAAAGATCCCATGTATGTTTTTATGATTGTCATCTTGGATTGAATATAGTATGGAACTTTGCTTGACTCTTGTTGAGTTGATATTCTGTTTTTCTTGTGTATTTGTTTGATTGCCATCCTGACAAATGTCTTTCAGACACGTATGCACCACAACATCGTAGACACAGGCACAGACAGTTACAGTTTATGCGAGGCTGCTACCGCTCTGCTATACACAAGCAACTGTTGCTGTTAATGTCTCATCTGCTTTAGACAACATGGTGAGAAAGGTTATGTGTGTCTTTGTTTGTGTCCAAATGTGGATGTCCAGCTGACGTGATCATTGTGAGCCTGCCAGATTGATAACAATGAATAGTTGACTAATTTACTTTTTTTTTCATTTTCATTTTCATTACTTTATTGTCCCATCGCTGGGAAATTCGGGTCGTCCCAGTGGAAAGCTAGCAGCAACGGAGTCGCGCTACCCAGGTGTCTGCGTGTTTAGGTGTATTCAGCCACCTGCACTTATGGCAGAATGACCAAGGTCTTTTACGTGCTATTGTGATGACACGGGGGTGGGACATGGCTTCCGTCTCTGGGTCTGCACATAAAGTTGACCCGTGTCCGTCCCGGCCCGAATTCGAACCTGCGACCTTCCGATCACAAGTTCAGTGCTCTACCAACTGAGCTACCGGGCCCCCATGTATGTGAGTTCCACAATTTGCCTTTATTGGCTGTGTGGATTTGTACTTTTTCAGAGAGTCTGAATGCGTGTGTGTGTGTGTGTGTGTGTGTGTGTTTGTGGCAGACAAATAACTGGATATATAGGCAATAACCCTAACCAATTACCCTCAGGTATATTATACATGTAACGTCAAGTTAGTATCTCCCTTCATTGGCTCTGTCGATGCCCGTTTGTAAATGCTTGCTTCCCTCCTTTGTAATAAACCACCCATAGGGCTTCGTTTAGCCAAACTCAATCCTCAATATATCATTAAAAAAAATTCTGCGGTTATGAAATTAAAGGCCCCTCCTGTTTTTGGAACCGCAGGAGCTTTCTAGTTTGCTGTTAGGTAGATTTTTGGTTCCTCTTTCCTGTCATGCTCTCTTTTTCTTCATGAATTCTTTTCTTTTTTCTGCCTTCTTGCTCATTCACCTGTATTTTTTCCAAAAATCTCTTCTCTTGCCGCTTGTCTCGCGATTCATGTATAGTTTAATCTGTTAGTGTTCTGATGTAAGTCCAGCAGTAGATATACGGTTAAGCCTATTTTAACATACTGGAAACTGGTAATCTTCCAGTTGGTATTAATTTACCAAATTTTGTTTTACTAAAGCCTGCTGGGACACAAGTAATGGGTTAGTGCATTTGTAAACAGGAATCGCTTGACAAGTGGCCCCCTTCATCCCCCCCTTCCTCGTCCTGATATGGCTCTGAGTAGTCGGCTGGACGTTAAGCAACAAATAAACAAACAATTAAAAAAAATCTGGGTAGGGAAATCCTTTTGTGAAATGAGGTCAGGGACTTTCGGCGATTGCCAGGTCCATGCTTTTCGGAGCCGGACTACAACATGATGTCGGTCACACTTTACTTGAATTTGTTTCCCATACAAAGTAAAAGGGAGCTAAGTGTCAGTTATCAACTTAACTTAGCTCGAGTGATATCGACAGAATGTATGTTACACAAATACGAAGTGAGAAACTCAGACAATCAAGTCAATACTGATCCCCACGCTTGAGAACTCAAGTGTAATATTTGAAGTTGAAATCTCTCTTGCCAACTGTGAGCCAGATCAGAGACTTTTGAGTATCTCTGGCCAGATTAGCTCAGTTGCTAAAGCTCCGGATCGTTTATCGTCACATAGGAGTTCACGGGTTCGAGCCTCTTCGTTGGCAAGTTTTTTTAAAAATAATTTGTATATAATATCAGTATTTATCAGTATTTTTTGTATTTTCTGAACTCCTGATTCTTGTGTGTTATTTATTTTTCTTCATTCCAATACAGAAATACAAACGGAGAAACTCGGAAACAGACGAGTCGACATATGCTCCAGAACAACTTTGTAATTGTTACTTACTTCAATCGGCAAAAAACAAATTTAGCAACAATAATAAAAAAACAAATAAAAAAATTCCCACTCTGCACACTGTTGTGTTTGTGGTGAGTTCTCTTCTGGTCGACCATGGGCTACAACTCACACGTTCACTCAGGTTAATGCACAAGTAGGTTTTGATGTGTATGACCATTTTTATCCCGCCATTCAGGCATCCATACGCCGCTTTCAGGGGAAGCATGCTGGGTATTTTTGTGTTTCTATAACCCACCGAACTCTGACATTTTCCACACTGACAAGTACCCGTGTGCAGACAATCCCTGAGCATAATATATTATATGTTATATCTTCAAGAGTCCTTTTCAGTGTTCGGTTCCTGGTATAAATAAAGTATACACAAATATAGTATAAATAAAGGTAAAGCAAAACAGGTCATTCTTCCAACTGTACGTGACATGTCTAAACTACCAGATGTTTTTTCCAAGTATTTTCATAAAAAGATTTTGACCATCCGCAACAGCTTCGCCCAGCATTAGCGATTCAGACCGTTCTCCCATTTTTGTTGGAAATCCGTTTTCTGTTTTCACCCCAGTCTCTGAAGATTTTGTTCGTAAACTCATTGTGAAGTCTGCCAAAACGTCCTGTGACCTCGACCCCCTCCCCACCCCCCTCCTCTGTGATCACTTGGACATCCTTCTACCCACCATCACTAGAATACTGAACGGGTCCCTTTCCACTGACACCGTCCCCTCAGATTTAAAAAAAAAGCTGCCATTAAACCCCTTCTGAAGAAAAGCTCCCTCGACCCCAACGAACTACAGGCCCATCACGGCGGTTCCCCCTTTCGGCACAGATAGCATGCCCACGCAGCCCCTGCCCTGCTTATCTGTTATCACATTCCTGGCCCCGCTGGGGCTTCAGCCTTTTTTGTTCCACTGGCTGGCAGCAGAAAATGAGTCAATTTCCCACGGTTTAATTGCCTTCCTGCCACTGCTTCGCAGCAGAACCAGATTTTGTATCTAGTTTATATCTTGAAGAGCCCTGTCTGGAGCACTTTCCATGTGGTTTCGTATTAGTTTCTGATCATCAGAGTACATGTACGCTGTGTGTTTCATTTGTGTGGCATTGTGTTGTGACAGGCAAATTTTTCACCCACTGTTCAGCAGAAAAGAAAGAATTGAATCATAGTATTATTACAAGTGACATCACACTCAATTATTTTGTGCAGCAGTGTGACCTAATATTTCCAGTTTTCTTCTTTGTCTTCATGTGACAGTGTATGTTTGGTATGCAGTGTGTTTCATAATGGAGCATACTGAAACTGAACATCTAATTTGTGTTAATGCATTGTGTAGACTGTGTGGGGAACGCTCTGCAAGAACCAAAAAAGATCATAATCGTAATGTGAAACTGTGTGTGGACTATGCGGACAAACTGAAAAACTTTTTTAACATTGATGTATCTTCTGATATTAGTGCAAAACATTCGACCACGTTTTGTCAGAAGTGCTATTCAAAGCTGATTAAATTAAACCGTACGCCCTCAAACACAACAACTGATCGTGTTAAGGAACAAGCTCAAGCCATTAGTAACATTTGGTGTCAGTGTGATTCCAGCCTCCAAAGTAGTCAGTGTGAAACATGCTCCCACTTTCAAAGCCACAGAACAGCAGGGCAACCAAAAAAGGCGAATAAGGGGAGGCCAAAGAGAAAACTGGTTGAAACTGACTTGACAGGTGAATTACCTTGGATACCCGTAAGCGGGCTCAAGAAAAGATACCTCACACACACAAGGTAAAAGTCTTTAAAGTGTCAGCATGAACACTCTGTTAACATTAACCTTGCAGATTTGTTTTTAATTTGTTCTGTCTTCAAAAGTGGACCGTGGCGCGATCTGTAGCCACTCAAATACATGTCATTAATTACATTGTGCCGTGTGTACTGTTCTCTGTCTGTCTTCTTTCAGCAGGCTACAGCAGTGGCACACCTACAGCATATTGGTCATATTTAGTATCGTTTGAAAGTTTATGGTCTTGACTACAAGGCTATGTGTAAATAACACACATGCTGACATCGTAATTCAAGAGAACTACCAAGATAGAAGTGTTTTCAAAACACACAGCTTACTCGCAAGGCAGAGATAGCAGTGCGTAGCTACCGAGAGGTTGAGCTAGGCCGCACTCTGGCCTGCTAGTAGAAGGGAGCTTTTCTCTTAGCCTTCTACTGCTGAGATGGCTTGTGAGGGTGATGTTATCGCGCGGTTGTCAGTCACTACTGTGTACCCAGCGCTGAACCGGGGGATGGGTGATTAATTACCGCTGGCGGCCTGGTATTGAGGAAGGGGTGATAAAGGGGTCAGATTCCGGCTGTGCCTGTGAACTAAACCTAATAGCAGAAACTGCCGTGCCATCTCCAACCTTCCCTTCCTTTCTAAAATCCTAGTAGACCGGATTTTTAAACAGAAAATTAAGTCAAAGATCGGAAGTAATTGCAACAGAATTTTTTTCTCGCGAAACGTCATCACAAATGGGTTACAAATCATATATAAAAAAAGTAGAAAGACACCTGTTTCCAAAACTGAATAATTAGCATGTGATGACGTCATGTTCGCCACAGACACTCAATATTAAAGCCAAATACAGGGTAGTACTCCTGAAACACTCTGTTCCATAGGCATCGTTAAAAGATCCAAACTTATAATAGAAATAATAAAATCTATTCTGTCAACGACACATTTTTGTCAAATACGTCACATCCGGTGTGCTGATGATGTCATGATAGACACGAAGAACAGAAAATCCTTTTTTCGAGCCGACCCTAGCCGAGTAGCACCTCGTTCTGAACGTATTTGCGTATTGTGCTGATTTAAAACAGAAATCAGCAAAAGAGAAAACACTGTACAGAACTGTCTGCAAAAAACTAATTCGTTGCAGATTTGTGCAGATGTTAAATTGTAGCGGGTCCACTTGAGCTGTTCATGCTTTTGTAGAAGGAGACGAAAAATGGTCAGCATTAATTGTTCATCTGGCTGCATCTCATATACACATATAATTAAGAGTCAGTATCCAGCGGCAATACCACATCCATATCTTCAGCAAGATCAGGCAGCCCAAAGACACTGGGAATATCAAGCAGGTCACTGTCAAGTTCTTCGAAAGATGGAGAGTTACATCCTCCACACGCCACAGAGCACACCAACCCATGCTTTCTGCAAGTGCAGCGTTTTGACTGACAGTCCTTCTTGCAGTTGCATCTGACCACTCTTAACAGCGCTTCTGGTGCAGGGGGTAGGTCTGTCGTTCGCGGTTCAGCTCTCAGGAAGCGTCTCATGATGTCAATCATGTTCATGTATTGCAACCAAAGCTTTGCCATACGCTGCCCCTGAAGATGTTCTTTCGTCTGAAGCAGCATCAGTTCGATTTTGATCAATTCAGGACTGTCGTCGAGTTCTTCTACTGCCATTTTCTTATTCAGCACTTTGTCGAAGAGAGCGAGTGCTGAATAAAGGCAAGTTTGCTCAGTTTCGGTGCCATTAGTCGCATGTCGATCAGGTGGTGGGTCTTCGTGCTCAGAGAGTCTGGAAGGTTCTCCAGGTGCGCTGTCATTTACAGTGTGTTCTGCTTCAGTCTCTTCCTCTCCGGTCTCGTCTGTCCCTTCAGCACAGTGGATGTCTAGAGAGAAGCCAAAGGTGATTGAAGAAATCAGAGCATTCAGCACACTGTCAACAAGAAAGTGTCCCCGAACACCTCTTGCCACTGCTTTTGCCTGAGAGCATGTGCAGTACAGCGTTTGGAGCAAAGGCCACTTCCAACAGCTGCTTGAACCCTGATCCTGACATCAGACGTCCGATGCAGCCGAGAAAGCTCATTTGGGTGTGAAACCCTCCCAGACGCAGGACTAAGGAATGCAGGTCACTGTGAAGGGGCTCACTGTTGACAATGACCGTTGCCCTCCACCACAGGGGCTGGTCAAACGTCAGTACTGGTGTCACGTTGTTCTTTTTAGCCAACGAAGTCACGAAGAGGAGCGTTGAGTACACACAGCTCATGTTGGTTTGGTCCATGTCTATCATTGGGAGAAAGGTGATTGCACTTCGTCCTGGATATTGGCCATCACAGACTGCCTGCATTGTTCCAGACCACCCTGGGCGGGGAGATCGCAGAGGCCATGAAACTTTCCACACCAAGTCCAGTTTTTTTCCTGTCGTCGTTGGTACTGAAGTCGTGCAGCAGTTCATACACCAAGGAGAGACTGATCGTGGAGGGGTCAAAATAGCGCACTGGAATCGAACCGACGCCCATCAAACTTTTGTTGGTCACCCGTTGGTCTCTTCGAATGGAATTGTGCTGCTTTTGGCAGGGCGTGGCAGATGCCATTATTCCCATGCCATGGAAAGTACCTGTCCCGTCCAGAGTCCGAATGTTGTGGTCCACGTTGTCCGCTACGAACTGAATTCGGCTTTCAGGAACAGTACCGTAGAGATCAACTCCTTGAGAAACTGCCGCACATTGTTCAAATCGCCTGACCTCAGCGTACGAAGAACAGAACCCAAGCTTGTTGACATGCTCAACGATAAATTTGGAGCCAAACAAGTGATGAAGTTCCACAGCCAGTCCTACCTGAAGAGGCGCGAGGAGTATTTTCGGTCTTGCTGCCTGAGCTAAGGCCTGTCCAAAGGCAGCAACTTTGATGTCAGGTTCTTTTTTCTCGTGGAGGAGTGTTTTCAGAAATATGAGGGCGGAAGATACAGTAAATTTGAAGGCAGATCTCCTATCTGTGTTGGGGAAGGGTATGTCTCCTTCGACGATATCATGTCTTTGATGTCTGCAAGAAGAAGCTTAGATGCTGTCTTGATTATACGAATCTTTTCTGCAGCAACATCTTTTTCCCTGGCAGCTTCGGAAAATTGTTTCAAGATCTTTTCAGCTGTTGAACGAAAAGTGACCACATTTGCATTTCCTTGGATGCTGGTGATGATGACTGCCCCTCCAAAATGATCCAGTAGCTTCGTTTTCATGTGTCTTTCTGTGTATGGGTCAGCTTCTGTGAGATGGTTCAGCATTTTGTTGCAAAGGTCTCCCAGGGTTGTCTGTTCATCATCGTTTTCTTCGAAGTATTTGGCAACCCTGAGAAACGCTTTGTTTCGTTCCTCGACTGCTGGTCTTCCAGGCCTCCCGATATCATCACAATTCATGCTATTACTGTCGCTGCGAAAAGCCAGTGGAACATTCCTCTTTGTTCGAAAGTTGACACTACACTGATGGTGATACATTGCGTCGTAGGCATGCAGATCTTGGGCATAATGTATACGCATGCGTACAGTTTCGGCCCACTTGTCACCTTCTCCCCGATCTGAGCATACTTGCAGCAGTTTTTCCTGGAAGTTGAAGGTGCGGACAGAAAACACTGAAATTCCTTTATTTGCATCACTTTTTGCTGGCAGCCCACAAAACAAGCAGTCATTTCTTATGTCAAATTTTGCTTTGCTAGAACGCAGACTGGCCGTCGATATTTCTTGCTGTGATTCTGCTTCATCTCGTTTTCTCTTCAAGTCACGCTTGATTACATTTGTATTACAGTAATTGTGCACCACCTGACCAACTACAAACTGAAGTCCATCGCATCTGCTCTGACTTGCTTTCAGAAGACCTTGAACCCCCTTTTCCGTTTGCACTACTGGGTCCTCTCCGTCCTTCACGGAATGTTCGCATAGAGCGCAAGTTTGGTTTTCAGCAGAAAAAGTACCTGTATGTTGAGAAGGGATAAAAAAAAAAGTACTAGAACTGACGCAGTCTATTTTCAAACCGACACTAACACAGAGAGAGAGAGAGAGAGAGAGAGAGAGAGAGAGAGAGAGAGAGAGAGAGAGAGAGAGAGAGACTGAGGGAGAGAGAGAGAGAGAAACAGACACAGACAGACAGACAGACAGACAGAGAAAGAGAGAGAGACACACACACAGAGACAGACATACCGCCTCCCAGCCAGCCAGACAGTACACGGAAAGAAACAGAGAGAGAGAGAGAGGGGGAGAGTGAGAGAGAGAGAGAGGGAGAGAGAGAGAGAGAGACATACAGCCAGCCAGACAGTACACGGAAAGAAACAGAGAGAGAAAGAGACAGAGACAGAGTTGGAGAGGAAGGGCAATACTAAGAAATTAAACATACACCAATGTTAACACTTCGAATATCATTTCCTGAGCAATTAGAAAGCGCTCGCTCGTCTACGAGAAATAAAAGCCAGTAACCATCAACCGAACATTGTGGCCTGAAATGCGTTCCATACAAAAGTCTGCGAGTCAATCGAACTGACATGCTTTTCCTGTTCGTTCAAACTCTCATAATAGCAGTATTTATCAAACAGCTGTTTAATGCATCAAATCAATGTATTAACGTATTCACAAAGTAAAACGCTTAGCTGTAACTGTGTTTTTGTGGGGAAAATCTTCATTAAATTCAGAACCACCGCCCGACGCCATTGTCTGTTTACCGGATGCATTCCGCCCTTTGACCTTGGACATTCCAGGGCGCGGTCTGCAACCATGCGGTTTCCGTGTACGGCTAGCCACGATTGCCAGAAGTACATTTTTGTAGGAAATGCGTATAGAATTTATTAGATTAGAGCATCTAAATCCTTCTACTTTTTTCTACTTTTTGGATATGTTATTGCTTGATCATTTTTTGACAAATTGCAGAAGGTTTCATTTCTGTTGCAATTACTTCTTATCTGAAAATGGGTTCTTTACCACGCTATAGAGAAGATAGTCCTAGACCAGCTCTCCTCCCACCTCTCTGCCAACAACCTCCTCACTCCGCACCAGTCAGCTTACCGCACGGGCCATAGTATGGCGGCTTACTAGTGCCAAAACCTCATAATTGTAATTATCAAGGGAAAATTAGTAATTTTCCCTTGGTAATTACCATTTTCACGTGTTTATTACTAATTTTCCCGGAATAATTACTAACTTTCACCTGTTAATTACTAATTTTTAGTCAGTTGGCTCACTTCCTGACGGATTGCTAGTGCCAAAACTAAAAATTAGTCATTTTCCCGTGAAAATGAGTAACTAGCAGGTATGACGGCTTACTAGTGCCAAAACCTGGGGTTACCCATTATCACGTGATAATTACTAATTAACGCTGTCAGTTACTGTTTTCACTGGTTAGTTACTCATTTTCACGGGATAATAAGTAATTTTCACGGGAAAATGACTAATTTTTAGTTTTGGCACTAGCAATCCGTCAGGAAGTGAGCCAAAACTAAAAATTAGTAATGAACAGGTAAAAGTTAGCAATTTTCCCGGGAAAATTAGTAATTAACACGTGAAAATGGTAATTATCAAGGGAAAATTACTAATTTTCCCTTGATAATTACAATTATGAGGTTTTGGCACTAGTAAGCCCTATGACGGCTTACTAGTGCCAAAACCTGGGGTTACCCATTATCACGTGATAATTACTAATTAACGCTGTCAGTTACTGTTTTCACTGGTTAGTTACTCATTTTCACGGGATAATAAGTAATTTTCACGGGAAAATGACTAATTTTTAGTTTTGGCACTAGCAATCCGTCAGGAAGTGAGCCAAAACTAAAAATTAGTAATGAACAGGTGAAAGTTAGCAATTTTCCCGGGAAAATTAGTAATTAACACGTGAAAATGGTAATTATCAAGGGAAAATTACTAATTTTCCCTTGATAATTACAATTATGAGGTTTTGGCACTAGTAAGCCCTATGACGGCTTACTAGTGCCAAAACCTGGAGTTACCCATTATCACGTGATAATTACTAATTAACGCTGTCAGTTACTGTTTTCACCTGTTAATTACTCATTTTCACGGGAAAATTACTAATTTTTAGTTTTGGCACTAGCAATCCGTCAGGAAGTGAGCCAAAACTAAAAATTAGTAATTAACAGGTGAAAGTTAGTAATTATTCCGGGAAAATTAGTAATTTTCCCGGGAAAATTAGTAATAAACACGTGAAAATGGTAATTATCAAGGGAAAATTACTATCTTTCCCTTGATAATTACAATTATGAGGTTTTGGCACTAGTAAGCCGTCATAAGCAGGTGAAAACAATAACTGACAGCGTTAATTAGTAATTATCACGTGATAATGGGTAACCCCAGGTTTTGGCACTAGTAAGCCGTCACAGGGCTTACTAGTGCCAAAACTTAATAATTGTAATTATCAAGGGAAAATTACTAATTTTCCCTTGATAATTACCATTTTCACGTGTTAATTACTAATTTTCCCGGGAAAATGACTAACTTTCTCCCGCAGTGGGGCACTGCGGTTATGAAATTAAAGGCCCCTCCTGTTTTTGGAACCGCAGGAGCTTTCTAGTTTGCTGTTAGGTAGATTTTTGGTTCCTCTTTCCTGTCATGCTCTCTTTTTCTTCATGAATTCTTTTCTTTTTTCTGCCTTCTTGCTCATTCACCTGTATTTTTTCCAAAAATCTCTTCTCTTGCCGCTTGTCTCGCGATTCATGTATAGTTTAATCTGTTAGTGTTCTGATGTAAGTCCAGCAGTAGATAGGTTAAGCCTATTTTAACATACTGGAAACTGGTAATCTTCCAGTAGGTATTAATTTAGTTTTACTAAAGCCTGCTGGGACACAAGTAATGGGTTAGTGCATTTGTAAACAGGAATCGCTTGACAAGTGGCCCCCTTCATCCTCCCCTTCCTCGTCCTGATATGGCTCTGCGTAGTCGGCTGGACGTTAAGCAACAAATAAACAAACAAACAAATAAACTAACTTTCACCTGTTAATTACTAATTTTTAGGTTTGGCTCACTTCCTGACGGATTTCTAGTGCCAAAGCTAAAAATTAGTCATTTTCCCATGAAAAGTACTAATTATCCCGTGAAAATTACTAATTATCCCGTGAAAATGAGTAACTAACGAGTGAAAACAGTAACTGACAGCGTTAATTAGTAATTATCATGTCATAATGGGTAACCCCAGGTTTTGGCACTAGTAAGCCGTCATACCATAGCACAGAGACCGCAGTCCTTAGTATCCTCAACAACATTTTGACTTCCTTAGACGATAACAAAATTTCCCTGCTCCTCCTAATAGACCTTTCGGCTGCTTTCGATACAATTGATCATGAAATCCTTGAGCACACTTTCGGCATCCAAAATTCAGTTCTAAATTGGTTCAGATCTTATCTCTCAGACAGAAAAAATTTTGTAATTGTAAACGACGTCCCATCCCAGGAAACCTCCCTCCTTTTTGGCGTTCCCCAGGGCTCTGTGCTCGGGCCCGTGCTGTTCATCATGTACACCTCCCCTCTGACAGACATTCCGTTTCCCACAAAATGTTTGCTGACGACACTCAGCTTCAGAACTCTGCGACTCCCTCAGAATACGCCCAGATGACCATCTCCCTTCAGTCTTGCATTGCTGACGTTGAACTCTGGATGTCCACTAACAAGCTTAAACTTAACTGTGACAAAACAGAAGCCATTCGTTTCACCAAATCCTCCTCCTCCTCCTCTCTCTCTCTCCCTCCTTCTATCACTTTGGGCAGCAGCACTATTGAATTCTCAGACTCCGTCCGTGATCTTAGCATCTTTCTTGATAGCGATCTCTCCATGTGTAACCGAGTGCATGCCGAAACACTACGATCACCTCGGGAAGCGAAGTGCAATCAAACAGGATTGAAAATGTTAGGGCTAATTTCTTAGCCCTATAAAAACTGTTATGCAAACCCGAAGGTTTCCATGAACATACAGACAATCGGAAACCACCAGACCCCATCACAAACAGAATTCTACAATCCACTGGTGTTGACTTTTAAAGGCCAACAACTCGGGTGCAGAGTCTGCCGTGAAAGGAGAGCGGTAGCCTCCCCTGTCACAATCGCCCCCGTTTGAAATGAACTTCGTCCCGAAGTTCCGAACCGGGGGACCACTGTCCATCCAAAGTTCGCAGAATGGGAACAGCACGAAAATGTTCAGTGGTCATATTATGCCATTACCTGAACATATCATGCCGAGTCCCATCCCTGCTCGCAAGCGCCAGATGTAACCGAGTGCCGAAACACTACGATCACCTCGGGAAGCGAAGTCAGTGCAATCAAACAGGATTGAAAATGTTAGGGCTAATTTCTTAGCCCTATAAAAACTGTTATGCAAACCCGAAGGTTTCCATGAACATACAGACAATCGGAAACCACCAGACCCCATCACAAACAGAATTCTACAATCCACTGGTGTTGACTTTTAAAGGCCAACAACTCGGGTGCAGAGTCTGCCGTGAAAGGAGCGGTAGCCTCCCCTGTCACACATGAAACACCATGTTATGAAACGGTCTGTCAGTCCGCTTACATCGATGAGAATAGGTTCTATCCGCCCATACCTTACCGAAGATGCCACCAAGACCCTTAACCGGCACGGTTGGCCTAGTGGTAAGGCGTCCGCCCCGTGATCGGGAGGTCGTGGGTTCGAACCCCGGCCGGGTCATACCTAAGACTTTAAAATTGGCAATCTAGTGGCTGCTCCGCCTGGCGTCTGGCATTATGGGGTTAGTGCTAGGACTGGTTGGTCCGGTGTCAGAATAATGTGACTGGGTGAGACATGAAGCCTGTGCTGCGACTTCTGTCTTGTGTGTGTCGCACGTTAAATGTCAAAGCAGCACCGCCCTGATATGGCCCTTCGTGGTCGGCTGGGCGTTAAGCAAACAAACAAACAAACAAACCAAGACCCTTGTTTCCTCCTGTATATTCTTTCTCGATTACTAGACTACGGAAATTCTGTTCTCTCATTGGCTGTCCTCAGTCTGTCATCATCCATCCTTCAGTTGCAGCGCATTCAAAATTCTGCAGCCCGGCTTGTCTGCAAAGCTCCTCGGTCTCAGTCCTGTTCCCCCTTGCTAAAGAAACTTCATTTGCTCCCTGTAGAGCTGAGAATCCAATGTAAGTGCTGCTGGATCTGCGGCTACAAAATAATATCTGGCTCAGCCCCATCCTACCTGTCTGACCTGTTCACACTCCATACACCCTCACGATCCCTCCGCTCCTCTGTAGACACTAGAATATTCATCTTCTTTTGTCGCAAACAGCACGGCCAGAGAGCCTTCTCCCACTCTTCTGCCGTTGCGTGGAACTCTCTCCCTTACTCAGTCTATCCGACACTGCCAAACATTTTGTTCCTTAAAATCAAACCTTAAAACACACTTCTTCACACAGTATTTTGATAAATTTTATTTCAATATGGTGCATTTTTGATTAGGTGTTTGAATGTTTTGCCCGTGTTAGTATGCTTGCAGCTTGTCACGTTTCGTTGTTCGGCTTCTGTGCTGAATGCTGCTGCACATGCTTTTTTGCTTTGCTTTGTATGTAAATGTATGTTTGTTTGTTTTTTCATATTTTTTTCATTTTAAAGCGCTTAGAGAACGTAAAGCGCTCTATAAATCTCCCATATTATTATTATTATTAAATAATATATCACAACTCTCTCGCTCTCTCTCTCTCTCTCTCGCTCTCTCTCTCTCTCTCTCTCTCTCTCTCTCTCTCTCTCTCTCTAACACACACCACACACACACACACACACACACACACACAGAACTGTCAAATTGTCAAGCTCTTGCGCTACATTAGTTCAGTAGTTACCGAGTACAGTAGTATGTTGCTCTGCATTCATCATACAGTAGTTTGTGGCAAAGAGACAGAATCGTAGAAAGGGGAATCACTCTGCAGAACTAGTGCCGATCGACTGAAGAAGCAAAATAAAAAGCATAAGTGTTGCGATCTGTCGCTGTCTTTGGAGGTAAAACCCGCATTTTCTGTGCATTCTTTACTTTCACCAATTCGTATTTACTGCACATTCACCGCGTCACGTCTTGAGTGGGGCCAAAAGCAAGAAAAGCTTTCATTCGAGGTCAAATGTATCGTCCACAGGGTCTGATAGTGATACATCATACAGTGATAGCAACAACGTACACCCTCTGTCTTAGTAGTTTTACTCAAGGGAAGTAGAGAAAGACATGGGAGTGTTCATTGACAGTGATCTAGAGTTTAAGACCCATGTAGTCCACGTTACAGCAAATGCATACAAAGTGCTAGGTATTATTAGACGCTCTTTTGATTATCTAACTGAAGACACCTTTGGGCAAGCGATTCACAGAGCGCTGCGCGTTGTGCAGCGCAGCGATTCCCAGAGTGCGGCTATTGCTCTTCTTCTTCTTCTTCTTCTTCGTTCGTGGGCTGAAACTCCCACGTACACTGGTGTTTTTTGCACGAGTGGAATTTTACGTGTATGACCGTTTTTTACCCTGCCATTTAGGCAGCCATACGCCATTTTCGGAGGAAGCATGCTGGGTATTTTCGTGTTTCTATAACCCACCGAACTCTGACATGGATTACAGGATGTTTTTCGTGCGCACTTGGTCTTGTGCTTGCGTGTACACACGGGGGTGTTCGGACACCGAGGAGAGTGCACACAAAGTTGACTCTGAGAAATAAATCTCTCGCCGAACGTGGGGACGAACTCACGCTGACAGCGGCCAACTGGATACAAATCCAGCGCGCTACCGACTGAGCTACATCCCCGCCCGGCTATTGCTCTCACCAGCGCAGATTGTTGACGCGCTTCATTTGTGTACATGTATGATTGATTGCACCTACCTATATTATCTCAAGTGAATCTGTACACCAGTTAACAGTTCCAGCGCCTACAGGGAACGAAGAAGGAAACAGAAAGAGGGAGAAAAACAAACACTCGAAAAAACGATTTGCGCATGCATTCAAATCAACCAGAAAAACAAGAAAAACCATGTATTTGTGTGCCGGATATAATCCTAAGAACCTTTACACTCTTTCTTTGGACACTCAAAAGAAACTTCAAGGCTGCAAAATTGCACTTTCTGCAGACTGAATATACGCATTCTAATCAACCGGAAAAAAACCACTGGAAAAAACGATCTGCGCATGCACGAATCCCAAAATGGCTGCTGAAGTGTTAACTAGTGTGACACCGATTAACAGTTCCGCGGCACTGTACTCAGATACTTGTTTAAAAACGTCATCCCAGTTTAAAAACTCAGCTCCTTTCCATATATAGTAGAAGCCATTGCAATGACATGTAGTGATATGACTGCCAAGTATTCAAGGCCGGAACTTAGGCACGTTTTTACATCGGCGCAGCGATATACGATGAATTCAGTTGAAAGAGTGAGAGAGAGCTCTGTTTTTTGTTTTATTGACAGTTTTATTTTTCAAATAGATCAGATAGATGTAGCTGTTGTAAACTTTGCGATTGTGAAGGAAATGTAACAGCAGAATACATCGGTCGTCGTGAATCGCAGCGCTCCTCGTAGCGCCGGGCCTTGTAAATCGCAACGCGCCGCGCACTGTGAATCCACTTCGTTTGTATTGCTGTACAAGAGCCTATAGTGCGCCCAATCCTAGAGTACGGCCACTCTGCGTGGCAGCCATTCCGTAAAACACTCTGCAGTGACATTGAGGATGTCCAGCGTCAGGCTACGAAACTGATCGCGTCTCTAAAAGACAAGACTTACCCTGAAAGACTTGCAGCACATGAAGCTTTCTAGTTTAGAACACAGAAGAACAAGTCGCATAAGGCAAAATTACTACATTTAGTCAAGCTGTGGAACTCACAGAATGAAACTGAACGCACTGCATTTTTTCGCAATGACCGTAGTCCGCCGCTAGTGCAAAAGGCAGTGAAAGTGACGAGCCTGTTTAGCGTGGTAGCGGTTGCGCTGTGCTGCATAGCACGCTTTACTGTACCTCTCTTCGTTTTAACTTTCTGAGCATGTTTTTAATCCAAACATATCATATATATCTATATGTTTTTGGAATCGGGAACCGACAATTATAGGAATAAGATGAAATTGTTTTTAAAACGATTTGGGAAATTTAATTTTAATCATAATTTTTTATATTTTTAATTTTCAGAGCTTGTTTTTAATCAGAATATAACATATTGAAATGTTTTTGGAATCAGAACATGATGAAGAATAAAATAAAAGTAATTTTGGATCGTTTTATAAAAAAATGATTTTAATTACAATTTTCAGATTTTTAATGACCAAAGTCATTAACTAATTTTTAAGCCTCCAAGCTGAAATGCAATACTGATATCCGGCCTTCATCGAAGATTGCTTGGCCAAAATTTCAATCAATTTGATTGAAAAATGAGGGTGTGACAGTGCCGCCTCAACTTTTACAAAAAGCCGGATATGACATCATAAAAGACATTTATCGAAAAAATGGAAAAAACGTCTGGGGATATCATACCCAGGAACTCTCGTGTCAAATTTCATACAGATCGGTCCAGTAGTTGACTCTGAATCGCTGTACACACACACACAGTGACACACACACACACACACATATGCACACACAGACACACATACACCACGACCCTCGTCTCGATTCCCCCTCTATGTTAAAACATTTACCTAGTCAAAACTTGACTAAATGTAAAAAGGGTAATGCACCTGGGTGCACACCCTGCATACAAGAAAAACACCTTTGCACAGGAAGTGCGTCAACAGGGAATGCACCCGTTTGTTCCACCCAGAAATCACATGGTTGTAAAATTGAACCCCCCTTTTCTTAGACTTTCTGTTCATAGCCTTTGTGAATTTACCCCCATTTTAAGACTCCCTCCTTTTCAAGACACAATTTTCTCAGATTTATGGAGGTCTAGAAAGAGGAGTTCCGCGTATAAGGGTAGGGGATTCGGTGCTCTTTGTGAGACGTAACTCTCAACTCTACATGATTGTCTTCTTGTAACAGGATGGAGGGAGAGGACCCGGCAGTGAAGATTGAGATTGATGTCGCTGAAGAGCCACCACAGTCTTGGTTTATGACCCAGCAACATACACATGGTGAGTATCTGTACCCTGTGTTTTACAGCAAGCAAGGTTGTGTGTGTAATAGTATGTGTCTTGTGTCTGTGTCTGTGGACATGGGTGCACAAGCGAGCATGTGTTTCTGTGATATCAGGCTTGTAGGGAATGGGGCGTGTGTGCGGGATAATCTGTGTTCGTGCGGACACAGGTGAGCATGTGTTTTTGTGATATCAGGCCAGTATGGGACTGGGACAAAAACATTTTATCGGTCGGTAGCTCGTCTGGCGCAGAAACTGGTAATGCTATCGTCATGGGTTTGAATCTGGGTTTGTAAAGGGATTTATTACTCAAAGTTAGCTCTCAGTACTGGTAGTTACTCTCGCTGGTGTGTGCAGAACACGACGTGTGTTAATTTACGCATGTGTATGATAAAGATCTCAAGTTGACAGTAACAGTTTCGTGGCTTTGAAAACAATGGAACACAAGCATTCAAGAAACAAAAATGAAAAGCCAATAAAACCCGGTGTCATCTTGCTTTCATCAGGGAGTATTTTAGCAACCCAAATTGCTATTTGTCACAAGTGTTAGTGTTAGGAATGAAATACATTTAGTCAAGTTTTGACGAAGTGTTTTAACATAGAGGGGGAATCAAGATGAGTGCCGTGGTGTGTGTTTGGGTTGAGCGATTCAGAGAAAACTAGACGATCTTCATGAAACTTAATTATACATGAGAGTTGGTGAGTATGATATCCCCAGACTTTTATTTAATTTGTTTGATAAATATCTTTGATGACGTCATATCGACAGGCTTTTTGTGGAAGTTGAGGCGGCACTGTCACGCTCTCATTTTTAACCAAATTGGTTGATATTTACTTCAAGCAATCTTTGACGTTGTCCAGACTATGGGATTGTATTGCAGCTCGGAAGCTTAAAATAACATTTTGAATTTGCTCATTAAATTTGTCATTAAAATCAAATTTTTGCAAACAGATTTAAAAAGGATTGCATCAATTATTCTTGATCAAATTCTGAATCTAAAAATATAAAAGACTAGATGATTACCTGCTTCGCCGGGTACCGGCTTCGCCGGGAAGAAGTAGAGCCGAATACCAGGCGCAAAACACTGGAGACCTTCTAAAAATAGTAACGTGCAGTGACCTTCTAAAAATAGTAACCTAGTAACGGGAATATGGATTGACGCCACACGGAGGAAGGGAGATAATCGCGGCTGAAAACACTGGAGAAGATAAGGAAGAGTTACTTGGTAGTGGATCCCGACAACAACAACAACAACAACAAAATCGGTTCAGCGTGCACAGCGCTGCGCGCTGAGAGCACATGTTGAAATATCTCATCGATGAGGTTGTGTCCGGGGTGTAGCTGAATACAGTGTCCAAATTTGAAAAAGATCCACCGAGAACTTTGGCCGTGCATCGCGAACAGACAGACAGACAGACAGACAGACACTAGTCGTATATATAGATATGTCCTGTTTACCAAAATAATTATCACAATTATGAAAATAGGTTAATTAAGTACTCAATTAAACTTTTTAGAAATCAATGCACAAAGGAGTTTATCTTATTCTTTATCAAATGCAGAGCCTTCCGTTTCATTCTGTGAGTTCGACAGATTGACTTAATGTAGTAATTTTGCCTTCCGCGACCTGTTGTTTTTAGATTAAGTTACATTAGGTCTTCTTCGGCCAAACTATAGACTTACTACATACCAGTAAGAATAGCTGAAAGAGATACTACTCACTGTATTGATCCGACTGTTTGGGGAGAGATTTGGTTGATTTTGACGAATCAGAAGAATCTGGGGAATCCACTGTACATGTAACTTAATCTAGGTGCACATCGCATGATTTGCTTTAAACACACACCACGACTATGGAACTCAATAAAATCAAAGCAAACAAAGGAGGTTCGGGGCGCTCATGCCTCTTAGATGTTGGCAACAAAGTACATGTAGTTGAGATGCGTCGCCTATGACGCGGCCCCTAAGCTATTACGTTCACCACATACACAAATAAGGCAACTAACTCCTAACACAAACAAAGCTTTCCAACAAGTGCTTTCTTTGCTTATTTTTCCACGTGTAAATAAGCTTTTACAACACTTCCTTTTTGCAAATTGAAGGCAGTACGTCCTCCTATGCGGCATCATTCTTTGCAACGTAGAATATGGTATGCCTGTATAACTTGGGAAGCTATCTGAGGGCCAGCTTTTTCCTTTGGTTATAAGCCCTTTAAATTTGTCAGCAAATTGTCTGTTACAGGACAAGCTGCAGCCAGTTCTGACAGTGATACCTGGCTGAAGGAAGAGGCAGGAGAAGGACAAGCTACAGTCAGTGCTGACAGTGATACCTGGCTGAAGAAAGAGGCAGAAGAACAAGCTACAGCCAGTGCTGACAGTGATACCTGGCTGAAGAAAGAGGCAGGAGAAGAACAAGCTACAGTCAGTGCTGACAGGGATACCTGGCTGAAGAAAGAGGCAGGAGAAGGACAAGCTACAGTCAGTGCAGACAGTGATACCTGGCTGATGAAAGAGGCAGGAGAAGAACAAGCTGCAGCCAGTGCTGACAGTACTTTGAAGACAACAATCATGGAAGCGGATAACCAACCATCTGTGATCTCTCAAAAGCGTAAGAGAGTGACAAACCCAAGGCACAACCTCTTGTCTGAGTCGGAGAAAAAACGGAGACGCAGGGAAAATCAGCGTGTCCAAAAGACAAAAGTAATTTCTATCGGAAAACAGGTGAAAAGATGGATTGAGCTGAAGAAAAGTCTCGGTCTGACAAATCCAAGTTTGGCAGAACTCCTTCTCGACACGTACGTTGTTGTAATTTCTTTCTTTCTTTCTTTCTTTCTTTATTTGGTGTTTAACGTCGTTTTCAACCACGAAGGTTATATCGCGACGAGTTGTTGTAATTTCTGCTTATTGCTTTTTCTTTTCTTTTGTTATTAATTCACGTGTATTTTTCTCATCATGCATGCTTGCGTTTGTGATCGACATCAGGAAATGTAACCGGCACGGTTGGCCTAGTGGTAAGGCGTCCGCCCCGTGATCGGGAGGTCGTGGGTTCGAACCCCGGCCGGGTCATACCTAAGACTTTAAAATTGGCAATCTAGTGGCTGCTCCACCTGGCGTCTGACATTATGGGGTTAGTGCTAGGACTGGTTGGTCCGGTGTCAGAATAATGTGACTGGGTGAGACATGAAGCCTGTGCTGCGACTTCTGTCTTGTGTGTGGCGCACGTTAAATGTCAAAGCAGCACCGCCCTGATATGGCCCTTCGTGGTCGGCTGGGCGTTAAGCAAACAAACAAACAAACAAACAAAAAATCAGGAAATGTAAGACTGATACTGTACTATGTTGTACTACTATAAAAAACGCTGGCGCTGGACCCGAGTACTCTTCAGACTGGCTTGCTCCCCCAGTATGAAAGTTTTTGTCTTGTGCACGTGGATTTAAAAAATAAAAATAAAATTTTTTATTTTATTTATTTTACACAATTAAAAAAATTATTAGAGTAAAATAAAACATGAAAACGTTCATAATAAACAATAGTAAACAAGAATTTTAAAAAAAAAAAATTAGACCGCCCATGCCGGGAATCGAACCCGGTTCACTTTGGCCATAGTCGGAAACGCTTTCCACCAAGCCAACATATTTGACATTCGCCAGTGAACTCAATAATGCCTATAGTCCTCGCGCAGTGGTACACGCACGCAAAGCACGCACGCACGCAAAGCCTGGTGTGGTGTCGCTGGCTTGGCTGGGCGGTTTATCAGCCGAACGGCTGTTCTATCCCACCGCGAATTTATAAAAAATAAAAAAAAATAGACCGCCCATGCCGGGAATCGAACCCGGATCACTTTGGCCATAGACGAATCGCTTTCCACCCGGATCACTTGGATTAAAAAAAAAAAAATTAAAAAAAAATTATTTATTTATTTTACACGATTAAAAAAATTATTAGAGTAAAATAAAACATTAAAACGTTCATAATAAACAATAGTAAACAAGAATTTATTAAAAAAGAAAATTTAAAAAAATTTAAAAAATAGACCGCCCATGCCGGGAATCGAACCCGGATCCCTTTGGCCATAGTCGGAAACGCTTTCCTCCAAGCCAACAAATCTGACGTTCGCCAGTGAACTCAAATGCCTATATTCCTCGCGTAGTGGTACACGCACGCAAGTAAACAAGAATTAAAAAAAAATAAAAAAAATAAAAATAGACCGCCAATGCCGGGAATCGAACCCAGGTCACTTGGATTAAAAAAAACAAAACAATTTTTTTAATTTATTTTACACAATTAAAAAAAATATTAGAGTGAACTAAAACATTAAAACGTTCATAATAAACAATAGTAAACAAGAATTTAAAAAAAAAATAAAAAAAATATAGACCGCCCATGCCGGGAATCGATCCCGGATCACTTTGGCGATAGGCGGACGTGATTCGCACCAGCTAGCTGGCTGTTCCATTAGCTGCACGGCAGTTGTACTCCCACCGCCAAACCTCCCCCCGTTAAGAGTCGTTTTTGTGGAATATTTCGCATTTAGGTCCCAGGTAACATTATGAAGTTTTAATACGATCAATCGGACCTATTATCAAGTTAGTGTATCAACTTTTGAAAGAACTGCGCCCAGTAGTTTCCCAGCAATAAGCTGTTAAGTCGAGACAGACAGACAGACAGACACACACACACACACACACACACACACACACACACACACACACACACACACACACACACACACACAGACACACAATTAAAGTCTGCTGGACCCTCCTACTGCGTACTCGGGGATAAAGGGTAACCCTACAAGTAAAGTACAAAGTACTTGCTCAGTCTTTGCATATTACCATTGGCATTGTAAATTGAACCATTCTGATCGCTGTGGAAAATAGCATACACAAAAACGTTTGCATAACTGCAATGTCTAGAGGTTGTTTTTTGTGTGCATTCTTTTTCTTGCTAAGAATAGAAACAAATGTGCATTAGATTTAAAATTATCAAGCACTATCTCAGTGTCTGCATGTGTCACTTGGCAATGGTATACATCATCACGATCATGTGCACATTGTACCCCACATTGTATATAATTATATATATCCCTTGACCTCCCTTCTTTGTCTCTGTAAATGTACTCTAGGTATATTTCTTGTATTTCCATTGTTCTCTTGTTACATCTATGATGTAACTATTGCACTCTTATAACACATAAAATAGTGGATAAATAAGGGTGCACGAAATACATCATAGCTGGCTCTACTTTCTGTCGTCCTTGACATTCCAAAATTTAAATGCACATGTACCTATCGACCGGATGTGCAAGGGGTAACCACGCTTTTGAGAACTTGCGCAAGAGTCGTTCAGTGCTATAGCTGAGTTGTCTCGACTTGCCGAGACTATCATCACAGCGTCATTGATTTCATGACGTCTGTCGTCCATTGCGTCATATTCTGAGGACGTACTCTGTTCTGTTTCCTTCCATTCTCTTGTGATCAACATGACAAGCCGTATGTGTTTGGGTGTGTGTGCTCGTTGGTGCCGGCTCTTTCAACTAAAACAGAAGTCAAACTAGCAATCGTTAAAAACCCAGTCCGTTCGACCAGCACTGCTATGTTCAGGCTATGCTCTTGTGAAGTTACAAGCATGCTCGTACACACGCCCTTATCGGTACATCATCGACTACGATTGTTCTTTGGACAAGCTGGCGAGTATTTCTAGCTCTTCTGCGGCACAGTAAGCCCAATAGACGATGAAGGTGTCCAAGATCTCAGGAGATGCGTGTGTAACGACTAGATATTCAGTCAAATCCGCGTAAGAGGCTTTCAACTGACGGGGACAACCGAGCCACCATTTTGCACCGACTTGACATAGATCAGGAAACAGACGTGCCTTTAGAATAAGGTATGTGCAGAGGTGCCTCATCTGAACAGACAACTAAAGCTTGATGTTTCCGTCACACTTTGTCTTTTAGATCTTCATGAGATATATAGGTTACAACACTCGTGATTTTTTATATGTCTTGTATTTCAGTCAAGACCCAGCGGGAATATCAAAGGGACTCACTCGCCAGAGGCTCGTGAGTCCCTTCATATATTCATCCGCTGGGCCTTGACTGAAATACAAGCCATATAAAAAACCACTTGTCTTGTAACCTCTATATATACAATATATATCATTATACTGTAGTGATGTACACCTACACCAGCAAACCCGAACACTATTGATTTACCATCCGCCATTTACTGTTTCCGTTCAATGTATATATATATATATATTATATATATGCATTGTAATGTTTGTGTTTGTGTTTTTCAGTTATGAAACTACAACTTACAGTTCAACTACAAGGATGGTACATACAGAGCATGACGCTGTACCACATGTACCTGTTTCTGTTCCAAGCAAGTAAGTGTAACCAAGTTCTAAGCATTAAATAAGAAGATTTTGCTTAGTTCATTGAATTTTATTTGTTTCAAAGAGAAAAGAGAAGTGTGAGTCTGGAAATGTAAGGTACATAGTCAGACTAAAATTAAAAAGCATCCAGTTCCAACTGTGCACGAGAAGTGTGCCTAAATGGAATGCACCCTTTTGTTCCAGCCAGAAATCGCAAAGTTTTAAAGTCGAACCCCCTTTTAAGACTCCCCAATTTAAGACCCCCTCCCTTATAAGTCCCTCATTTCTAGACTTTCTATTCATAGCCTCTGTAAATTTACCCCCATTTTAAGACTCCATCCTTTTTAAGATGTTCTCAGATTTATGGAGGTCTTAAAAAGGGGTTCCACTGTACAAGGGTAGGACTGATTCGGTGCTCTTCGTGAAACGTAACTCTCAAATCGACATGATTGTCTCCTTGTCACAGGATGGAGGGAGAGGACCCGGCAGTGAAGACGGAGGTGAAGATTGAGATTGATGTCGCTGAAGAGCCACCAGTCTTGGTTTATAACTCAGCAACATACCCATGGTGAGTATCTGTACCCTGTGTTTTACAGCAAGCAAGGTTGTGTGTGTATGTATGTCTTGTGTGTGTGTCTGTGGGCATGCGTGCACAGGCGAGCATGTGTTTCTGTAATATCAGGCTAGGGGGGGGAATGGGGGGGTGGGTGTGCATGCGTGCGGGACAATCTGTGTGCGTGCTGGCACAGGTGAGCATGTGTTTTTGTTATATCAGGCGAGTAGGGAATGGGGCAGGTGTGCGTATGCGCAGGACAATCTGTGTGCGAGCAAACACAGGCATGCATGTGTTTGTGTGATATCAGGCTAGTAGGGAATGGGGCGGGTGTGCAGGACAATCTGTGTGCATGCGGGCACAGGCGTGCATGTGTTTGTGTGATATCAGGCCAGTAGGAAATAGGGCGGAGACAGACGGTTAGCAGCTCGTCTGGACGAGCTGCCGCTGAAACTGGTGATGTCTATTGTCAAGGCTTTGAATCTGTGTTTTGCGAAGGGGTTTAATTATTACTCAAAGTCAGTCCCCTGTAACGAGAGTTACTCTTACATGATGTCATACCTGTCAACCCATAAGGTTTTCCTGTATTTTGTATGGGATTTATCCAAATTTAGGTGTGTACGGTCTACAAGGCCTAGCTGTACAGGCAAACCAAATTATAGGGCAACTCTTTTTAACTTGTCATTGCTGTGATCTTGACAACAATAACAGTTTACACATGGTAGCTCAGTTGGTAGAGCACTGGACTTGTGATCGAAAGGTCGCAGGTTCGAATTCGGGCCGGGACGGACACGGGTCAACTTTATGTGCAGACCCAGAGACGGAAGCCATGTCCCACCCCCGTGTCATCACAATGGCACGTAAAAGACCTTGGTCATTCTGCCATAAGTGCAGGTGGCTGAATACACCTAAACACGCAGACACCTGGGTAGCGCGACTCCGTTGCTGCTAGCTTTCCACTGGGAGGAAGCGACCCGAATTTCCCAGCAATGGGACAATAAAGTAATGAAAATGTAAAATGGAAAATGAAACACACATACTCAGGCATGACATTTGACTCAGATACACACACACCCGGGTTGCAGTGTTGGGTTCACGTTGGAGTGATCGACTGCTTGAATACTTAGGTCAGTGTATCCTTTATATAGCCCACTTCCATGGCTTCAGTGACCTTCCCGGTTTCAGATAATTGCATGATCTCTGACCAGTTCTGAATTGAGTTGGATACATGGAGTTCTTTTGAAAATTAGAAAGTGGAACAAACTTACTAGTAACTTGTTTCTCTTTTAATTCAATCTATGATTCAATCATCATTTGAGAATTTAACACCAGAAATGATGAATTGAAAAGCAGCATGAGAGATTATGCAAATGAGGACTAAAAATAGACCTGACAGTGCCTATTCCATTTTCTAAACCTTCTTCCTTTCAACCCGAGTGAACCGTTTTGAAAGTTACCAAATGGAAACAATGTTTTCATTTAAATTCAAATTTTGAGTCAGTAATTATTGATAATTTACCTCAAGACAAGGGAGGCGACTGTGTTATTTGTGTGTGTTATTTGTCAGAAATTTTTTAAGCATGGTTATTTTCCGTTCTGTAGTATGAACATTCATTCCCGGGGTAAACAGCTGGTTTTTGTCCTTTTAACATTTTTTTTTACTGTTTGTAAGGGATTGTTACCTTGAATACAGTTTCTAGTCATATTAATACAGGTTGGCCTTGGAAGGGGTTGACAGGTCTGTGATGTGTGTTAACGCATGTGTATATATGATAAAAATCCCAAATTGATACTGACAGTCTCAGGGCTTTAAAAACATGAACACGAAATCGGTGGCATCAGGCTTTCAACAGGGAGTAAGCAACCAAAATTGCCATAAGGGAAAGCTTATAGGATAACATTACTTTACAATACTGCATACATGTAGTTGTTTTTCAAACCAATGTTACGTATACACAATGTATATACACACACATGGAAACAGCTTGCATAGAAAGTGGGTTGGTTGGTTGGTTTTTGGGTTTTAATGTCAATCAATCAATCAATATGAAGCTTATATAGCGCGTATTCCGTGGGTACAGCTTGTCGAAGAGTTGTCAACACAGGACTAACAAAGAAACTAACATCTACAGACGGACACGAACCCTATCACACACTAGCAAACCCTGATACACATACAACAAACAACTGTTTAACAACAATGTACACATCAATAGCTAGGACCAAACAAAATAATATTAAACACAAAGAAAACACCTCTCACAGAGCACAGCACAAGAATGTCTTTTGGGGCACAACACATCACGTCGAACATGAAAGTCGCAGCCAGCTACGGGAAGAACTGAGTCTTCAACCTACTCTTGAACGCGTCAAGAGAGGGGCTCTGGCGAAGCTCAAGCGGCAGGGAGTTCCAGACGGAGGGGCCTGCGGAGGGGAATGCACGCTGACCAGCAGATGCGAGTTTCGAACGAGGGATGTGAAGGCGGAGTGGGTCAGCAGCAGAACGAAGGGGACGGTCGGAGGGCTGAGACACTTGTAGACCAGAGTGGACAGTTTGTAGGAGATTCGGGTGTTGACAGGGAGCCAGTGCAAGGAGCGAAGTAGGGGGGTGATGTGGTCTCGCTTCGTCTTCCTCAACGTCAGCCTGGCAGCAGCGTTCTGGACTCGTTGTAGGCCATGAATGGATGAGGCGGGGAGGCCAGCCAGAAGGGAGTTGCAGTAGTCCAGACGACTGAAGATGAGGGAGACAACCAGCTTGACACAGGCGTCGTGGGTGAGGTAGCGACGGATGGAGGCGATGCGTCGTAGGTGGAAAAAGCAGGTCTTGATGATGAAGGAGATGTGTGTCTGCATGGAGAGAGTGGAGTCGAGAAAGACGCCAAGGCTCTTGACAGCAGGAGAGAATGGAACAGTCGCGTCATCCAGCTGGAGGTCGGTCACAGTGAGGGAAGCAATCTTCTGTCGTGTTCCAACGAGAAGGGCCTCCGTCTTCTCACTGTTCAGCTTCAACTTGTTCTCAGTCATCCAGTTCTTGATGTCAGTGAAACAACTGGAGATGGATCCCAGGAGATGGTCAACGTCCTCCGGCTTGGCTCAGCAGACATAGAAAGTGGGCAGCATGTAAGGTCTAAAGAGGTATTAACCTCTAACTTTATTTTGATAAGTTCAGGATGTGCTTGGTTAGGGGGTGAGGGGATAGCAGTGGTTGTGTAGGTATATGCATTTACATTAACATTTTGTCATAAATATGGAGCTGATGTCAGTCACATTTTGCTTTTACATTAGGTCATCTTTGGCCAAACGAAAACCAAAGGCAAGTAATTCCTAACACAAACTATATTTTGGCATCTGAAAAAGTGCTTTCTTTGCCTATTTTAAGACATTAATTAAGCTTTCCGAACACTTCCTTTTAAAAAGTGAAGGCAGTCCTACGTGGTACATGTAGCATTATTTGCAACGCAGAATATCTTCTGGTACATGTATAACTTGGGAAGCAATATGAGGGCCCAGTTTTTCCTTTGGTATTACTATTTGCACTTTAAATGTGTCAGCAATTTTCTGTTACAGGACAAGCTGCAGCCAGTGCTGACAGTGAAGGACAAGCTACAGCCAGTGCTAACAGTGAAGGACAAGCTACAGCCAGTGCTGACAGTGATACCTGGCTGAAGGGAGAGGCAGGAGAAGGACAAGCTACAGCCAGTGTTGATAGTGATACCTGGCTGAAGGGAGAGGCAGGAGAAGGACAAGCTACAGCCAGTGCTGACAGTGATACCTGGCTGAAGGGAGAGGCAGGAGAAGGACAAGCTACAGCCAGTGCTGACAGTGATACCTGGCTGAAGGGAGAGGCAGGAGAAGGACAAGCTACAGTCAGTGCTGAGAGTGATACCTGGCTGAAGAAAGAGGCAGGAGAAGGACAAGCTACAGCCAGTGCTGAGATTGATACCTGGCTGAAGGGAGAGGCAGGAGAAGGACAAGCTACAGCCAGTGCTGACAGTGATACCTGGCTGAAGGGAGAAGCAGAAAAATGACAAGCTACAGCCAGTTCTGACAGTGATACCTGGCTGAAGAAAGAGGTAGGAGAAGGACAAGCTACAGCCAGTGCTGAGAGTGATACCTGGCTGAAGAAAGAGGCAGGAGAAGGACAAGCTACAGCCAGTGCTGACAGTGATACCTGGCTGAAGACAGATACAGGAGAAGGACAAGCTACTGTCAGTGCTGACAGTGATACCTGGCTGAAGGGAGAGGCAGGAGAAGGACTATCTACAGCCGATGCTGACAGTGATACCTGGCTGAAGAAAGAGGCAGGAGAAGGACAAGCTACAGCCAGTGCTGACAGTGATACCTGGCTGAAGAAAGAGGCAGGAGAAGGACAAGCTACAGCCAGTGCTGAGATTGATACCTGGCTGAAGGGAGAGGCAGGAGAAGGACAAGTTACAGCCTGTGCTGAGAGTGATACCTGGCTGAAGAAAGAGGCAGGAGAAGGACAAGCTACAGCCAATGCTGAGATTGATACCTGGCTGAAGGGAGAGGCAGGAGAAGGACTATCTACAGCCGATGCTGACAGTGATACCTGGCTGAAGGGAGAGGCAAGAGAAGGACAAGCTACAGCCAGAGCTGACAGTGATACCTGGCTGAAGAAAGAGGCAGGAGAAGGACAAGGTACAGTCTTTGACTTTCCCAGCAAGTTGAAGAGACACATGCGAACGCATACAGGTGAACAGCCATATCAGTGTGGTCAGTGCAATGCTACTTTTGCGTATTGTAGTACCCTGAAGAAACACATGTTAACACATACAGGTGAGCGGCCACATAAGTGTAGTCAATGCAGTGCTGCTTTTACTCAATTTGATCACCTGAAGACACACATGTATACACATACAGGTGAGCGGCCACATAAGTGTGGTCAATGCAGTGCTGCTTTTGCTCGATCCGGTACCCTGAAGAAACACATGTTGACACACACATGTGAACGGCCGCATAAGTGTAGTCAATGCAATGATGCTTTTACCGTATCTGTTGCCCTGAAAAAACACATGCTTACACATACAGGTGGACGACCTCATCTGTGTTGTCAATGCAGTGCTGCTTTTGCTCAGTCTTGTGACCTGAAAAAACACATATTTACACATACAGGTGAACGACCACATCTATGTAGTCAATGCAGTGCTGCTTTTGCTCGATCTGATTCCCTAAAGAGACACATGCTAAGGCTTGTGACGAAGTGATTGCCCATGTCAATAAAAAAAACAAGTCGCGTAAGGCGAAATTACTACAATTAGTCAAGTTGTCGAACTCACAGAATGAAACTGAACGCACTGCATTTTTACACCAAGACAATACAGCTTTGTCACTCCCCGCGAGAAGAAAATCGCTCACTTTTAACGTGCAAAACGCAGTGAAATTGACTAGCCAGAATAGCGCGGTAGGGTATTGCACTAAGCAGGAAAGCGCACTTTTCTGTATTCTTTTTAATTTTCTGAGCTTGTTTTCAATACAACATATCATATCTATATGTTTTTGGAATGAGGAAATGATAAAGAATAAGATGAAATCATTTTTGGATCGATTTCTTAAATTTTAATCGTAGTTCAAATTAATCTATTTTTGTTAATTGTGATAACATTTTAAGAGTAAACGTGACATATGTAATATATTTTTAGATTTAAAATTTGACGAAGAATACGATGCAATCAATTTTAAATCTGTTTGCAGAAAATCGATTTTAATGACAACTTTAATGAGCAAACTCATTAATGACTTTTTAAGCCTCCAAGCTGAAATGCAATACCAAAGTCCGGCCTTCGTCGAACATTACTTGACCAAAATTTCAACAAAATTGGTTGGAAAATGAGAGTGTGACAGTGCCGCCTCAACTTTCACAAAAAGCCGGATATGACGTCATCAAAAACCTTATCAAAAAAATGAAAAACATGTCTGGGGATATCATACTCAGGAACTCTCATCTTAAGTTTTATGAAAATTGGTCAAGTAGTTTTCTCGGAGCACACACACATACACCACACCCTTCGTCGCGATATAACCTTCGTGGTTGAAAACGACGTTAAACACCAAATAAAGAAAGAACACCACACCCTCATCTCGATTCCCAGTCAACGTTAACACATTTAGTCATAACTTGACTAAATGTATAAAGACATACAAGACAGGGTCATGTTTATTTTAAATTACCCTAATTATTTCTGCCTCTCTCTCTCTCTCTCTCTCTCTCTCTCTCTCTCTCTCTCTCTCTCTCTCTCTCTCTCTCTCTCTCTCTCTCTCTCTCTCTCTCTCTCTCTCTCTCTCTCTGTCTCTCTCTCTCTTTTTATATTTAGTCAAGTTTTGACTAAATATTTTAACATCGAGGGGGAATCGAAACGAGGGTCGTGGTGTATGTGCGTGTGTCTGTGTGTCTGTGTGTGTGTGTAGAGCGATTCAGACTAAACTACTGGACCGATCTTTATGAAATTTGACATGAGAGTTCCTGGGTATGAAATCCCCGAACGTTTTTTTCCTTTTTTTGATAAATGTCTTTGATGACGTAATATCCGGCTTTTCGTGAAAGTTGAGGCGGCACTGTCACGCCCTCATTTTTCAACCAACTTGGTTGAAATTTTGGTCAAGTAATCTTCGACGAAGCCCGGACTTCGGTATTGCATTTCAGCTTGGTGGCTTAAAAATTAATTAATGACTTTGGTCATTAAAAATCTGAAAATTGTAAAAAAAAATAAAAATTTATAAAACGATCCAAATTTACGTTTATCTTATTCTCCATCATTTGCTGATTCCAAAAACATATAAATATGTTATATTCGGATTAAAAACAAGCTCTGAAAATTAAATATATAAAAATTATTATCAAAATTAAATTGTCCAAATCAATTTAAAAACACTTTCATCTTATTCCTTGTCGGTTCCTGATTCCAAAAACATATAGATATGATATGTTTGGATTAAAAACACGCTCAGAAAGTTAAAACAAAGAGAGGTACAGAAAAGCGTGCTATCCTTCTTAGCGCAACTACTACCCCGCTCTTCTTGTCAATTTCACTGCCTTTGCCATGAGCGGTGGACTGACGATGCTACGAGTATACGGTCTTGCTGAAAAATGGCATTATGTTCTGTGAGTTCGACAGCTACTTGACTAAATATTGTATTTTCGCCTTACGCGACTTGTTTTTTTACATTTAGTCAAGTTTTTGACTAAATGTTTTAACATCGAGGGGGAATCGAAACGAGGGTCGTGGTGTATGTGCGTGTGTGTGTCTGTGTGTGTGTGTAGAGCGATTCAGACTAAACTACTGGACCGATCTTTATGAAATTTGACATGAGAGTTCCTGGGTATGAAATCCCCGAACGTTTTTTTCATTTTTTTGATAAATGTCTTTGATGACGTCATATCTGGCTTTTCGTGAAAGTTGAGGCGGCACTGTCACGCCCTCATTTTTCAACCAAATTGGTTGAAAATTTGGTCAAGTAATCTTCGACGAAGACCGGACTTCGGTATTGCATTTCAGCTTGGTGGCTTAAAAATTAATTAATGACTTTGGTCATTAAAAATCTGAAAATTGTAAAAAAAAAATTACAATTTATAAAACGATCCAAATTTACGTTCATCTTATTCTCCATCATTTTCTGATTCCAAAAACATATAAATATGTTACATTTGGATTAAAAACAAGCTCTGAAAATTAAATATATAAAAATTATTATCAAAATTAAATTGTCGAAATCAATTTAAAAACACTTTCATCTTATTCCTTGTCGGTTCCTGATTCCAAAAACATATAGATATGATATGTTTGGATTAAAAACACGCTCAGAAAGTTAAAACAAAGAGAGGTACAGAAAAGCGTGCTATCTTTCTTAGCGCAACTACTACCCCGCTCTTCTTGTCAATTTCACTGCCTTTGCCATGAGCGGTGGACTGACGATGCTACGAGTATACGGTCTTGCTGAAAAATGGCATTGCGTTCAGTTTCATTCTGTGAGTTCGACAGCTACTTGACTAAATGTTGTATTTTCGCATTACGCGACTTGTCTTTCTTTGGCTACGTCTGTCTCTGTCACTGTATTTCTCTGTCTCTAGTTCTCTTTGTCTCTGTACCTATTTGACTATGTATTTGACTGTGCTTGTATGACAGGGTGACCTGTCACCAGTAAAGTAGAATAAAACTGCATGTATTGTCAGTGTCCAGTTTAGTCTTTGTTGCCGATTGGTTTGTCTTTTATGTCAGTTCATTAATCTGTGAACTTAAAGTGTTGGAATGCGCCGGTGTCCATCTTAGGAAAGCTGCAGGCAATTAACAGTCTCCGTTTGGCTGAAGCAAGTTTCCTAATCCCTGTGCACCTTACTGTCTTATTAGAAAAAGCTCCCTCCATTTAAAGGGGCCATGCTGACCAAGAGAGTCTGCTTATAATTATAATCATTTTAGAACTGCGAGGTAGTTCGGGAGTCAGTTTGAAGACAGCGGTTCTTTTTTATTTATTTATTTTATTTCATTTTGTGTATACAATTAGCCTGATACACTGTAGACTTTGCTGTTTTGTAAAACAATTTGTTTTTGGTAGTACATACATGTATTTGCGATTTATTCTTATCGGTAGGTAGATTTGCATGGTTTCCTTGCATAGGCAGGGGCCTGTGGCTAGACTTGCAGCTGTCTTACAGAACTCACCCCTCTCTCCAATCTCGCTACCCCCTATCTCTCTCTCTCTCTTCTCTCTCTCTCTTCTCTCTCTCTCTCTCTCTCTCTCTCTCTCTCTTCTCTCTCTCTCGCTTCTCTCTTTATTTCTCTCTCTCTCTCTCTCGCTTCTCTCGCTCTCTCTCGCTTCTGTCGCTCTCTCTCGCTTCTCTCTCTTCACTCTCTTCTCTCTCTTTCTCTCTCTCTCTCTCTCTCTCTCTCTTCTCTCTCTCTCTCTCTCTTCTCTCTCTCTCTCTCTCTCTCTCTCTCTCGCTTCTCTCTTTATTCCTCTCTCTCTCTCTCTCTCTCGCTTCTCTCTCTTCACTCTCTTCACACTCTCTCTCTCTCTCTCTCTCTCTCTCTCTCTCTCTCTCTCTCTCTCGCAAAAAAAGTGATTGCCTACCTTCCTACCCTATTTTTTTGGCTATGTTACCGTAACCACACCTTTTTTTTTGTTTTTTTGTGTGTGCCTAAGAACACCCTACCATTGACTTGAGGAAATTAAAGGACCAAAGACTGATGAAAATGTATGTGCAAATTGAGGTTCTGAACTTATTTGTAAAACGATTGTCTCTCTTAGTAAATCATGACTATTGCGTGGTGTTTAAACGCACAGATACATGTATAGAGTTGTTCTGTTTGGTTATTGCCTATATTGTGCTGTGACATGATTTTTGGTACATATGGTGAAAACATTTAAACTGCGTTTCTTTGATGTTGTTTTTCAATTACGACATTATAAGATGTTTGATGGGTTGTTGACAGACCAGCTTTTTTGTCTGTCCGAGGGGGAGCATATCGTCTTTTGTTTCATATTTATATTTCCCAGGTGCTTGTGAATGAAAACTCGTGAAAATGATGACAAAGCATGATAGCCCGTTTATGTACTAAAATATCTATTTGTCTTAAAAAGGATAACAAGAAGTGTGTCTGGTTGTTTGCATATTCGTATATATATGCTTGCGTGCTTCTGCCTGACTGCCTGTGTCAAGTTGTCTGCCTGTCTGTCTGTCTGTCTGCCTGCCTGCCTGCCTGCCTGCCTGCCTGCCTTTCTCTCAGTGTCTGTTTGTTTTGAACGAACACACACACCGTCATGCACACACACACACACACACACACACACACACACACACACACACACACACACACTCACACACACACACACACATACACACACACATTCCGCTCGAATAGCCTCGGAATAACAAGACCAAACAAATCAACACAAACAAAACAAAAAACAAAAACAGTCGCCTCACGTGCGCTTTCAACCAAAGTGTCCCAGATTATGTGTTGGCTCTGTCACACGTAACATAAGAACGGGCTCAGGCCATTTGCTTTGCGTAATGAAAGATTGCGAAATGTCATTAGTAATATTGGTAACAGGCCTAGGCCCCTGATCATCTATCAGTTCCCGAAATAGCACACACAAACACACTCACACACTACCACACACATACACACATACATATAAACACATACACACACACTCGCACCGTGGACACACACACACACACACTGACACACACACCGGTACGCACACACACACACACACACACACACACACACACACACACACAAACAAGAACATAAAAACTAATCAAATAACGCGACATTGAGATCAAAACGAGAACATAATTCTCTGTAATGCAGTCGGCATTACTCAAAAGATGAGGTGTTGATATTTTAAAAACAAAACTATGACAGTATCTTGGATTTCCCTCTGTGACTTTGCCGCTTCGACGCTGTTCGTAGACAGTCAGTGTGTTTGACGCACCTGCCATGTCTTGCCCACTCAGTGTTCGGTTCCACCAATCTTCGTCGGTAGCCGGAGTATAAGGGTTTTGGATTTGTTTGTTTGTTACTGTTTTTTATTTTTTTATTTGTGTAACCGATATAAAGACTGATAGACGCAAATACATACGGGCGAACGAGCTATCATTGAGACATAGGTTGAGGAACAGATATTCTTATTCAAGTATACACGTATTCAAGTATTCCACGCGGGTATGCACTCTCAGTGCCACACACACACACACACACACAGCGTGCACACACACACACACACCGTGACACACACACACACACCGTGCACACACACAAACCGGCACACATACCTATACACACACACATACATACCTACACATACGTACATCGCACACACACACACACACACACACACACACACACACACACACACACACACGGCGCTCAAACAATTATTTTATGAGATTCCTGGTATGTGTGGTCACATAAATACAACCCTAAGTGTATAGCTCTTGGGGCGATTCAGTATATCACTTTAAACCCTCACACACACACACACACACACCGCGTACCGTCACAAACCTAAGAGTATAAGCTCAACATTAAAATAAGCTAACGTTCCTGTATTTTAACTCGGCTGTTTTTGAATGACCAGTTTCTTTCATGCATTTTTTACAGTCAGTACACAAATCGGGATTTCCCGAAGTGACCTCGCGTTTGCATGTTTGGCAGCAAGGCGGAGTTCGCTCCTCATTCCATGTTTAGCGGCCGCACCTATCAGACATTCTTTCTCGGTTGCTGACTCAATCTGTATTGTGTGGTAAGCAGAACTTCAGGTCTGTGATAAGGTGGCCTGAGAATTTTGTAAGGTATGTCAATTATCTGTATTTATTTATATTGACACATTTACTTTGTAATTCTGGGGTTTTCATGTCATCGTGTCATGTGACTTTGACTCTCGCTTATGACCATCTTTGAACATAGTGGTAACTTTGCATTGAAACGTCACTATGTAACTGTGATGGGGCTTGGGATTGGCCGCTACTTGTGATAAAACAGTTGAACGGAATTCTGTTTTTCGGTTCACTTTGTTCTTCATTTAGATGTTTCCATAATGAGATCCCCACCCCACCCCAATTTTGATTTTGTTTTCCCGTACTTTTGTCATATTGGCTGGTTCTTGGATTGATAAGACTTGATTGATATGCATGATTTGCTTTATGATTGACTATTCAGTCATACTTGTAAGAAGACAATGTCATGGTCGTTTGTCAGTTTAGTTTTGCTTCGTTGTTTGTTTGTTGCTTTAATTGTTTGTTTGTTTGAAGTTTTGAGTTGTTGGTGGGTATTTTGCTGGCTTTTGTTTTACTGTTTTGATTATTTTTTTTCTTTTTCGTCTCGCTATTTAAATAATTTTTTGGTTTTTTTTGTTGTTGTTGAAGAGGCCGATTGTTCCAGGTGGGGAAGGTAAACGCATGAACATGTTTTGACTTGTTTCCTGTCCCTCTTCTCGCCCCCTGCCGCCAATCTCTCTCTCTCTCTCTCTCTCTCTCTCTCTAAGTCGTTTATCAGAAACACTGCAAGAAAGTTTAAACCAGTTGAGTGAATGGACTGAGCTAAATCACATGTCCCTTAACCCCCCAAAAACAAAAAGCATGATAATAACAACTAGGCAAAAACGCCAGAACATAACCTCAATATTTCACGATCTAACGTGATAAAACTTGTTGAAAAAGTCGACCATCATAAAGTTTTGGGAGTGACCATTGATAACAACCTGTCTTGGTCACACCACATCGAACAACTGTCTAAACAAGTGTCCAAGAAGGTTTATCTATTATCTAGAATCAAGCACTTTCAGAATTTGGAAGCCAGGAAATTATTCTTTAATGCTCATATTCAGTCTGTTATTGACTACGCGTCTACCTTGTGGGACTCGGCAAGTGAAAATTCATTCAAACCACTAATTAGATTACATAAACGAGCGCTTAAAGTAGTCTTATTAAAGAAAACAACCCTATCTGAGTTAGACTACATGAACTTAGGCATTCTTCCTCTGAAGGCAAGGCTGAGTTATGTAACCGAGTGCCGAAACACTACGATCACCTCGGGAAGCGAAGTGCAATCAAACAGGATTGAAAATGTTAGGGCTAATTTCTTAGCCCTATAAAAACTGTTATGCAAACCCGAAGGTTTCCATGAACATACAGACAATCGGAAACCACCAGATCCCATCACAAACAGAACTCTACAAACCACAGGTGTTGACTTTAAAGGCCAACAACCCGGGTGCAGAGTCCGTTGTGAAAGGAGCGGTAGCCTCCCCTGTCACATTATAATAAAGGTACCCTAATGCATAAAATTATTCATGGATGTGTACCTCAAACCATATTTTCTAAATTCACGTTAAAAACTTCACGCCAATTGATGAGACTGAACATGCCTGTGCCTAGGATTGACCTATTCAAATCTAGTTTAGTCTATTCAGGTAGCAGTCTCTGGAACACTCTTCCGACAATCCTACGGCAAACTAGCAGCACAAACGTTTTTAAGACCAGATATACGTTTTATCTCATGAAGTCTAAATAAACATCTGTTGTCGCTAGAATGGTTGTTAAAACCAACAACCGGTGCTTTTTAACAATGTATTATTATTTTTATATGCATACACTGATTTTTTCGAATGCAGTGTATGTCAGTGGGCATGGCATTCACAGCTTTGTTGCGTCAGTGCAATTCATTTAAGCAATGTATTGTATGTAAATTGATGATATGTTCTTACTTTCATTTTATTATAATCATGTAGCAGTAGTTTTCTTTACTTGTTTATTCTTTAGCAATTTTAGACTAGTCCCTCTTTAGGGCGAGGGCCAGATGTAAAAAAGCAGATCACTGCTTACTCTATTACCCTCGTTAAATAAAGAATTGTTCTTGTTCTTGTTCTCTTCTCTCTGTCCCCTCACACACACACATTCACACAACTTGACCCCACTCTCTCTTACTCTCTCTCTCCCTCTCAGTCACTCAAACACACACACACACTGGCTCACTCACACACACACACACACACACACACTCAAACACACACACACACACTGATACACTCAAACACACACACACACACACACACACACACACACACACTCACACACACACACACACACACTCAGACGTACCGTCACAAACCTAAGAGTATAAGCTCAACATCAAAATAAGCTAGCTTTCCTTTATTTTATTTTTGTATTGTTTTGTTACTCCATCCAGACCAACTACTACAAAATGGACGTCGAAACAAACTTGCCCTCGTCTATCGCGCCCGACTGGTTCGGCCTTGGAACAAATGAATGCTACGGGAAGACATGCCAATTTGGCGAATTCTGCTCCAAAGATATGCTGTACCAAGCCTGTCGTCAATGCAGTGACATCATCGCGTG